>NC_041383.1:655067799-655174169 GCF_002162155.2 Triticum dicoccoides | reverse complement strand
GGCGCGGTGCTAGGCGGCGGAGGAGAGGCGGGCAGTAGCGGGGCGCGGCTCGGGCCCGGCGCGGGCGCGGGCGGGCCGACCGTGGGCCCGCAGGGCCGCGGCGGCGCGGGGAGGAGAGAGGGGCGCGGTGCTGGTGACGTGGAGGGCGCCGGTTGGCTGCGGCGGTGGGGAGGGTGACGTGGCGCGACGCCATTGGATGGAGGGACGTGGCCGGCGGACATGTCCGGCGTGGACGGATGTGTCCGGCGGCGCGAGAAGGAAGACGCTAGGGTTAGGGGATTCATCCGCGAATTTCGGGGGAGGTGGTCTTTGTATAGATTCTAGGAGTTAGGAGAGTCCAAATGAGGAGCGGTTTTCGCCCACACGATCGTGATCGAATGACCGAGAGCATGGAGGGGGTTAGGATGGGTTTTGGGCCACTTTGGAAGGGTGTTGGGCTGCAACACAAAGACGGCTTTTAGAGGTTATCCGGTTAACCGTTGGAGTATCAAACAACCTCCAAATGGCACGAAACTTGACAGGCGGTCTACCGGTGCTATACCAAGGCCGCTTGGCAAACCTCAGTCCATTCCGAGAATGTTTAACACCCGCTCACATCGAGAGTCAAAAGGGGAACGCCGGAGGACATAGGAGTGCCGGATTGCAATACGGACAACGGGGAAAATGCTCGGATGCATGAGACGAACACGTATGCAAAATGAGATGCACATGATGACATGATAAAATGCAACACGCAAGCAAATGACATGGCAACGACGGCGAATATCTGGCGGACACCTGGCGCATCGAATCTGGGGCGTTACATAGTTTGAAGCACAAGTGTGGTAAAAGGATAGTAACATTTTCCCTTCTCTCTTTTTCTCTTAATTTTTTATTTGGGCCTTTCTCAGTTTTTTGGCCTGTTTTTTTTCTTTTTTTTTATTTTCGTCCGGAGTCTCATCCCGACTTGTGGGGCAATCACAGTCTCCATCATTCTTTCCTCACTGGGACAATGCTCTAGTAATGATGATCATCACACTTTTATTTACTTACAACTCAAGAATTACAACTCGATACTTAGAACAAAATATGACTCTATATGAATGCCTCCGACGGTGTACCGGGATGTGCAATGATTCAAGAGTGACATATATGAAAGAATTATGTACGGTGGCTTTGCCAGAAATATGATGTGAACTACATGATCATGCAAAGCAATATGACAATGATGGAGCGTGTCATAATAAATGGAACGGTGGAAAGTTGCATGGCAATATATCTCGGAATGGCTATAGAAATGCCATAGTAGGTAGGTATGGTGGCTGTTTTAAGGAAGGTAATGGCGGGTGTATGGTACCGGCGAAAGTTGCGCGATACTAGAGAGGCTAGCAATGGTAGAAGGGTGAGAGTGCGTATAATCCATGGACTCAACATTAGTCATAAAGAACTCACATACTTATTGCAAGAATATATTAGTTATCGATACGAAGTACTACGCGCATGCTCCGGGTTGGTAGGAGTTAACCATCGTGCGATCCCGACCTCCACTCATAAGGAAGACAATCAATAAATAAATCATGCTCTAACTTCAATACATAACAGTTCACCATACATGCATGCTACGGGAATCACAAACTTTAACACAAGTATCTCTCAAATTAACAATTACTCCATTAGCATGACTCTAATATCACCATCTTCATATCTCAAAACAATCATAAAGAATCAAACTTCTCATAGTATTCAATGCACTTTATATGAAAGTTTTTATTATATCCCCCTTGGATACCTATCATATTAGGACTAATTTTATAACCAAAGCAAGTTACCGTGCTGTTCTAAAAGACTCTCAAAATAATATAAGTGAAGCATGAGAGTTCATCAATTTCTTCAAAATAAAACCACCGTCGTGCTCTAAAAAGATATAGTGAAGCACTAGAGCAAATGATAAACTACTTCGAAGGATATAAGTGAAGATTAATGAGTAGTCGAATAATTATGTGACTATGTGAAGATTCTCTAACAATTAATAGATCTTGTGATATTATTGTTGGGAAACATAGTAATTTCAAAAAAATTCCTGCGCACACACAAGATCATGGTGATGCATAGCACGGAGAGGAGAGAGTATTGTCCACGTACCCTCGTAGACCGAAAGCGGAAGAGTTAGCACAACGCGGTTGATGTAGTCGTACGTCTTCATGATACGACCAATCAAGTACCGAACGCACGGCACCTCCGAGTTTAGCACATGTTCAACTCGATGACGTCCCTCGAACTCCGATCCAGCCGAGCTTTGAGGGAGAGTTCCGTCAGCACGACAGCGTGGTGACGATGATGATGTTCTACCGACGCAGGGCTTCACCTAAGCACCACTACGATATTATCGAGGTGGATTATGGTGGAGGGGGGCACCGCACACGGCTAAGAGATCCAAGGGATCAATTGTTGTCTCTATGGGGTGCCCCCCTCCTCCGTCTATAAAGGAGGGGAGGAGAGGGCCGGCCAAGGGGAGGAGGCACGCCCAAGGGGGGAGTCCTACTCCCACCGGGAGTAGAACTCCTCCTTTTCCTATTTGGAGAGGGAGAGGGAAGGAAGAGGAAGGAGGGAGGAAGGAAAGGGGGGACGGCCCCCCTCCCAATTTGGATTGGGCTTGGGGGGCGCCACCTCCCTTGCTCATTTCCCCTCCATTCCACTAAAGCCCATTAAGGCCCATATACCTCCCGGGGGGTTCCGATAACCTCCCGGAGCTCCGGTGTTATCCCGATCTCACCCGGAACCATTCCGGTGTCCAAATATATTCGTCCAATATATCGATATTTACGTCTCGACCATTTTGAGACTCCTCGTCATGTCTGTGATCACATCCGTGACTCCGAACTACCTTCGATACATCAAAACACATAAACTCATAATATAACTGTCATCGAACTTTAAGCGTGCGGACCCTACGGGTTCGAGAACTATGTAGACATGCCCGAGACATGTCTCCGGTAAATAACCAATAGCAGAACCTGGATGCTCATATTGGCTCCCACATATTCTACGAAGATCTTTATTAGTCAAACCGCATAACAACATACGTTGTTCCCTTTGTCATCGGTATGTTACTTGCCCGAGATTCAATGGTCGGTATCTCAATACCTAGTTCAATCTCGTTACTGTCAAGTCTATTTACTCATAACGTAATGCATCATCCCGTAACTAACTCATTAGCTACATTGCTTGCAAGGCTTATAGTGATGTACATTACCGAGAGGTCCCTGAGATACCTCTCCGACAATCGGAGTGACAAATCCTAATCTTGAAATACGTCAACTCGACAAGTACCTTCGGAGATACATGTAGAGCACCTTTATAATCACCTAGTTATGTTGTGACATTTGGTAGCAAACAAAGTGTTCCACCAGTAAGCGGGAGTTACATAATCTCATAGTCATAGGAACACGTATAAGTCATGAAGAAAGTAATAGCAACAAACTAAACGATCAAGTGCTAAGCTAACGGAATGGGTCAAGTCAATCACATCATTATCCTAATGATGTGATCCCGTTAATCAAATAACAACTCATGTCTATGGTTAGGAAACTTAACCATCTTTGATTCAGCGAGCTAGTCAAGTAGAGGCATACTAGTGATACTCTGTTTGTCTATGTATTAACACATGTACTATGTTTACGGTTAATACAATTCTAGCATGAATAATAAACATTTATCATGATATGAGGAAATAAATAATAACTTTATTATTGCCTCTAGGGCATATTTCCTTCAGTCTCCTACTTGCACTAGAGTCAATAATCTAGATTACACAGTAATGATTCTAACACCCATGGAGCCTTGGTGCTGATCATGTTTTCCTCGTGGAAGAGGCTTAGTCAACGGGTCTGCAACATTCAGATCCGTATGTATCTTGCAAATCTCTATGTCTCCCAGCTCGACTTGGTCCTGGATGGAATTGATGTGTCTCTTGATGTGCTTGGTTCTCTTGTGAAATCTGGATTCCTTTGTCAAGGCAATTGCACCAGTATTGTCACAAAAGATTTTCATTGGACCCGATGCACTAGGTATGACACCTAGATCAGATATGAACTCCTTCATCCAGACTCCTTCATTTGCTGCTTCCGAAGCAGCTATGTACTTCGCTTCACATGTAGATCCCGCCACGATGCTTTGTTTAGAACTGCACCAACTAACAGCTCCACCATTCAATATAAACACGTATCCGGTTTGCGATTTAGAATCGTCCGGATCAGTGTCAAAGCTTGCATCGACGTAACCATTTACGACTAGCTCTTTGTCACCTCATAAATGAGAAACATATCCTTAGTCATTTTCAGGTATTTCAGGATGTTCTTGACCGCTGTCCAGTGATCCACTCCTGGATTACTTTGGTATCTCCCTGCTAAACTAATAGCAAGGCACACATCAGGTCTGGTACACAGCATTGCATACATGATAGAGCCTATGGCTGAAGCATAGGGAACATCTTTCATTTTCTCTCTATCTTCTACAGTGGTCGGGCATTGAGTCTGACTCAATTTCACACCTTGTATTACAGGCAAGAAACCTTTCTTTGCTTGATCCATTTTGAACCTTTTCAAAACTTTATCAAGGTATGTACTTTGTGAAAGTCCAATTAAGCGTCTTGATCTATCTCTATAGATCTTGATGCCCAATATATAAGCAGCTTCACCGAGGTCTTCCATTGAAAAACATTTATTCAAGTTCCTTTTTTGATATCCAGAAATTCTATATCATTTCCAATCAGTAATATGTCATCCATATATAATATCAGAAATGCTACAGAGCTCCCACTCACTTTCTTTTAAATACAGGCTTCTCCAAAAGTCTGTATAAAACCATATGCTTTGATCACATTATCAAAGCGTTTAATCCAACTCCGAGAGGCTTGCACCAGTCCATAAATGGATCGTTGGAGCTTGCACACTTTGTTAGCACCTTTTGGATCGACAAAACCTTCTGGTTGCATCATATACAACTCTTCTTCCAGAAATCCATTCAGGAATGCAGTTTTGACATCCATTTGCCAAATTTCATAATCATAAAATGCAGCAATTGCTAACATGATTCGGACAGACTTAAGCATCGCTACGAGTGACAAAGTCTCATCATAGTGAACCCCTTGAACTTGTCGAAAACCTTTTGCAACAAGTCGAGCTTTGTAGACAATAACATTACCATCAGCGTCAATCTTCTTCTTGAAGATCCATTTATTCTCGATGGCTTGCCGATCATCGGGCAAGTCAACCAAAGTCCATACTTTGTTCTCATACATGGATCCCATCTCAGATTTCATGGCCTCAAGCCATTTTTTGGAATCTGGGCTCATCATCGCTTCCTCATAGTTCGTAGGTTTGTCATGGTCAAGTAACATAACTTCCAGAATAGGATTACCGTACCACTCTGGTGCGGATCTTACTCTAGTTGACCTATGAGGTTCGGTAGTAACTTGATCTGAAGTCTCATGATCAATATCATGAGCTTCCTCACTAATTGGTGTAGACGTCACAGGAACTGGTTTCTATGACGAACTACTTTCCAATAAGGGAGCAGGTACATTTACCTCATCAAGTTCTACTTTCCTCCCACTCACTTCTTTCGAGAGAAACTCCTTCTCTAGAAAGGATCCATTCTTGGCAACGCAAAGTCTTGCCTTCGGATCTGTGATAGAAGGTGTACCCAACAGTTTCCTTTGGGTATTCTACGAAGACACATTCTCCGATTTAGGTTCGAGCTTATCAGGTTGAAGTTTTTCCACATAAGCATCGCAGCCCCAAACTTTAAGAAACGACAACTTTGGTTTCTTGCTAAACCACAGTTCATAAGGCGTCGTCTCAATGGATTTTGATGGTGCCCTATTTAACGTGAATGCGGCCGTCTCTAAAGCATAACCCCAAAACGATAGTGGTAAATCAGTAAGAGACATCATTGATCACACCATATCTAGTAAAGTATGATTACGACGTTCGGACACACCCTTACGATGTGGTGTTCCAGGTGGCATGAGTTGCGAAACTATTCCGCATTGTTTCAAATGTAGACCAAACTCGTAACTCGAATATTCTCCTCCACGTTCAGATCGTAGAAACTTTATTTTCTTGTTACGATGATTTTCAACTTCGCTCTGAAATTCTTTGAACTTTTCAAATGTTTCAGACTTATGTTTCATTAAGTAGATATACCCATATCTGCTTAAATCATCTATGAAGGTGAGAAAATAACGATACCCGCCACGATCCTCAACATTCATTGGATCACATACATCAGTATGTATGATTTCCAATAAATCAGTTGCTCGCTCCATAGTTCCGGAGAACGGCGTTTTAGTCATCTTGCCCATGAGGCATGGTTCGCAAGTACCAAGTGATTCATAATCAAGTGATTCCAAAAGTCCATCAGTATGGAGTTTCTTCATGCGCTTTACACCAATATGACCCAAACGGTAGTGCCATAAATAAGTTGCACTATCATTATTAACTCTGCATCTTTTGGCTTCAACATTATGAATATGTGTATCACTACTATCGAGATTCATCAAAAATAGACCACTGTTTAAGGGTGCATGACCATAAAAGATATTACTCATATAAATAGAACAACCATTATTCTCAGATTTAAATGAATAACCGTCTCGCATCAAACAAGATCAAAATATAAAGTTCATGCTCAACGCTGGCACCAAATAACAATTATTCAGGTCTAAAACTAATCCCGAAGGTAGATGTAGAGGTAGCGTGCCGACGGCGATCACATCGACTTTGGAACCATTTCCCACGCGCATTGTCACCTCATCCTTAGCCAGTGTTCGCTTAATCCGTAGTCCCTGTTTTGAGTTACAAATATTAGCAACAGAACCAGTATCAAATACCCAGGTGCTACTACGAGCTCTGGTAAGGTATACATCAATAACATGTATATCACATATACCTTTGTTCACCTTGCCATCCTTCTTATCCACCAAATACTTGGGGCAGTTCTGCTTCCAGTGACCAGTCTGCTTGCAGTAGAAGCACTCAGTCTCAGGCTTAGGTCTAGACTTGGGTTTCTTCTCTTGAGCTGCAACTTGTTTGCTGTTCTTTTTGAAGTTCCCCTTCTTCTTACCTTTGCCCTTTTTCTTGAAGCTGATGGTCTTATTGACCATCAACACTTGATGCTCCTTTTTGATTTCTACCTCCACAACCTTTAGCATTGCGAAGAACTCGGGAATTGTCTTATCCATCCCTTGCATGTTATAGTTCATCACGAAGCTCTTGTAGCTTGGTGGCAGTGATTGAAGAATTCTGTCAATGACGCAATATCCGGAAGATTAACTCCCAGTTGAATCAAGTGATTGTTATACCCAGACATTCTGAGTATATGCTCACTGACAGAACTATTCTCCTCCATCTTGCAGGTGTAGAACTTATTGGAGACTTCATATCTCTCAATGCGGGCATTTGCTTGAAATATTAACTTCAACTCCTGGAACATCTCATATGCTCCATGACGTTCAAAATGTCGTTGATGTCCCGGTTCTAAGCCGTAAAGCATGGCACACTGAACTATCGAGTAGTCATCAGTTTTGCTCTGCCAAATGTTCACAACATATGCAGTTGCATCTGCAGCAGGCCTGGCACCCAGCGGTGCTTCCAGGATGTAATTCTTCTATGCAGCAATGAGGATAATCCTCAAGTTACGGACCCAGTCCATGTAATTGCTACCATCATCTTTCAACTTTGCTTTCTCAAGGAATGCATTAAAATTCAACGAAACAACAGCACGAGCCATCTATCTACAACAACATAGACATGCAAAAAATACTATCAGGTACTAAGTTCAGGATAAATTTAAGTTCAATTAATCATATTACTTAAGAACTCCCACTTAGATAGACATCCCTCTAATCATCTAAGTGATCACGTGATCCAAATCAACTAAACCATAACCGATCATCACATGAAATGGAGTAGTTTTCAATGGTGAACATCACTATGTTGATCATATCTACTATATGATTCATGCTCGACCTTTCGGTCTCAGTGTTCCGAGGCCATATCTGCATATGGTAGGCTCGTCAAGTTTAACCTGAGTATTCTGCATGTGCAAAACTGGCTTGCACCCGTTGTAGATGGACGTACAGCTTATCACACCCGATCATCACGTGGTGTCTGGGCACGACGAACTTTGGCAATGGTGCATACTCAGGGAGAACACTTTTATCTTGAAATTTAGTGAGAGATCATCTTAAAATGCTGCCATCAATCAAAGCAAGATAAGATGCATAAAGGATAAACATCACATGCAATCAATATAAGTGATATGATATGGCCATCATCATCTTGTGCTTGTGATCTCCATCTCCGGAGCACCGTCATGATGACCATTGTCACCGGCGCGACACCTTGATCTCCATCGTAGCATCGTTGTCGTCTCGCCAACTATTGCTTCTACGACTATCGCTATCGCTTAGTGATAAAGTAAAGCAATTCGAGGGCGATTGCATTGCATACAATAAAGCGACAACCATATGGCTCCTGCCAATTACCGATAACTTGGTTACAATACATGATCATCTCATACAATAAAATATAGCATCACGTTTTGACCATATCACATCACAACATGCCCTGCAAAAATAAGTTAGACGTCCTCTACTTTGTTGTTGCAAGTTTTACGTGGCTGCTACGGGCTGAGCAAAAACCGTTTCTTACCTACGTATCAAAACCACAACGATAGTTTGTCAAGTTAGTGTTGTTTTAAGCTTCTCAAGGACCGGGCATAGCCACACTTAGTCCAACTAAAGTTGGAGAAGCTGACACCCGCTAGCAACCTGTGTGCAAAGCACGTCGGTAGACCCAGTCTCGCGTAAGCGTACGTGTAATGTCGGTCTAGGCCGCTTCATCCAACAATACCGTTGAACCAAAGTATGACATGCTGGTAAGCTGTATGACTTGTATCACCCACAACTCACTTGTGTTCTACTCGTGCATATAACATCTACGCATAAAAACCTGGCTCGGATGCCACTTTTGGGAAACGTAGTAATTTAAAAAAAAAATCCTACGCACACATAAGATCATGGTGATTCATAGCAACGAGAGGGGAGAGTGTTGTCCACGTACCCTCGTAGACCGAAAGCGGAAGCATTAGCACAACGTGGTTGATGTAGTCATACGTCTTCACGATCCCACCGATCAAGTACCAAACGCACGGCACCTCCGAGTTCAGCACATGTTCAACTTGATGATGTCCCTCGAACTCCGATCCAGCCGAGCTTTGAGGGAGAGTTCCGTCAGCACGACGGCGTGGTGACGATGATGATGTTCTACCGACGCAGGGCTTCGCCTAAGCACCGCTATGATATTATGAAGGTGGATTATGGTGGAGGGGGCACCACACACGGCTAAGAGATCCAAGGGATCAATTGTTGTCTCTATGGGGTGCCCCCCTTCTCCGTATATAAAGGAGGGGAGGAGAGGGCCCGCCAAGGGGAGGAGGCGCGCCCAAGGGGGGAGTCCTACTCCCACCGAGAGTAGGACTCCTCCTTTTCCTATTTGGAGAGGGAGAGGGAAGGAAGAGGAAGGAGGGAGGAAGGAAAGGGGGGGGCCGGCCTGTGTCAAAACCGTCGGATCTCGGGTAGGGGGTCCCAAACTGTGCGTCTAAGGCTAATGGTAATAGGAGACTGGGGACACGATGTTTACCCAGGTTCGGGCCCTCTCGATGGAGGTAATACCCTACTTCCTACTTGATTGATCTTGATGATATGAGTATTACAAGAGTTGATCTACCACGAGATAGCAGAGGCTAACCCTAGAAGCTAGCCTATGATTATGATTCTGATTGTTCTCGTCCTACGGACTAAACCCTCCAGTTTATATAGACACCAGAGGGGGCTAGGGTTACACATAGTCGGTTACAGAGAAGGAGATCTAACATCCGAATCGCCAAACTTGCCTTCCACGCAAAGGAGAGTCCCATCCGGACACGGGACAAAGTCTTCAATCTTGTATCTTCATAGTCCAATAGTCCGGCCAAAGTGTATAGTCCGGCTGTCCGGATACCCCCTAATCCAGGGCTCCCTCAGTAGCCCCTGAACGAGGCTTCAATGACGATGAGTCCGGCGCGCAGATTGTCTTCGGCATTGCAAGGCGGGTTCCATCTCCGAATACTCCAAAGTAAATTTCGAACACTTAAATCGTGTCCGGCTCTGCAAAATAATTTCCACACACCACCGTAGAGAACACGATACTTTACAAATCTAATCTGCTGACAATTTTTCACGGCGTGTCCTTACGACGCGGCCTGGTTTAATACGAACCGTTTTTTCTCAGCCTACCACGACACACACTGCAAGGCGGTTTTATTGGCACGCCTTGTCGAAGCAGAGATCGTATCCCTCTTATCGTGGGATTCTCATCAATACGGGTGCGGGTAACCCAACCATGCCTGTTGGCATGACTCCTTGTTTTTAGGCAAGTCCCAAATGGTTACGTTGAGGATGCTTGATATTCTCCCCCTTTAGAGAGGGGTCGAGGCTGATCCCTCTCTTACCACGATTGCGCTGTTCCGCATCTCGAGTTCCAGCACCCCAAGCTCAAGCTTAGGCACTTCGGACCTTCAACCATGTCCGGATCCAACCTTTAAGGCTGGTGGATGGGCTCCTCCGTCACAGAGGAGGACATTGCGAAGCTCAGGGAGGCCACATATCTGACCGCCAGCGTCAAGCACAGCCTTCCTGCTCCAGGGCAGGTCATCCCCACTCCCGAACCCAACGAGAGTGTTGTATTCGTTTCTCACTTCCTCCGAGGCTTAGGTTTTACCCTAGATCCCTTCGTGAGAGGGCTCATGTTCTATTATGGGCTAGATTTTCATGATCTAGCTCCGGACTCCATCCTTCATATCTCGTCGTTTATCGTCGTATGTGAAGCCTTCCTCCACATAACCCCACACTTCGGCTTGTGGCTCAAGACCTTCAATGTGAAGCCGAAAGTGATCGAGGGGCGACAGCGGAGTGCGGAGGCGCTGCTATAAGCAGAAATGCCGATGCCCCATGGCTAGAGGGTTCCTTCCCGGAGGTGTCCGATCTGTGGCAACGGAGGTGGTTCTATGTCACAGGTCCCCGAGGCACAAAGTGGGCGGCTGCCCCCGCCTTCCGCTCGGGCCCTCCGCCTCAACTGGCATCATGGGCCAATGTGGGACTGGACTGGGGGCCTGCTAATGACGTACCAACATTGCAGAGCCGCATTCGGGAGCTTCTTGAGAGGGATATGTCAGAATAATTCAGGTAATGCTAGTTCGGCGGGCCCTGCCATGCAAATGTCGACCTCTACGGATGTGGGAGTTCAATCCAGAAGGTCCGCCAACCATTCAGCACTTCTTCGACATGACGCTTGAAGGGATGTATAAGTTATTCTTTAGACCACGAGTAAAGTGTCCGGACACCATCGAGGATGCGGGCCTGAGCTGCAACCGCCCAGATACCCAAGTAAGTAACCCTGAAACCGAACACTTCATTTGTACTTATCACAACATTGTTCTGAAGATTGTCCGCGGCAAGGACTGGCTTAGCAAGGCGGAGAGGATCAGGTGTGCGGCCCCACTTCCCGAAGGCTCGCCTAGTCCTGCATAGCCAGGATGCTTAGACGTGTGCTAAGCCAAGTGCCCTCGGGGAAAGGGTAAGGGAAGAATAGAGAAGCCGAGCTTCACACATTGCACATCCAAACCGGGGGAATTACTGTCTCCATGAAGGAGGATAATTGGGGAGGTGAATCTAAGGTTTCCTCCCCCCGCGGGAAGAAGAGGGCCGCCTCCGAAGACTTGGAGACAGAGGTGCCTAAACAAGGGAAGAAAGCTTCACCAGGGGGCCCTACCCCGGAGGGCGTCCTCACCGCACCATGCCCGCAAACGGGTCAGCCTTCCACCGAGCTGTAAGTTAATTGTAAATACCAAGATATTGCTTCCTCCTCCGAGAACAATAACCAGGATCTATCTTTTGCAGCCTGGCTAGTAACTCTTCTCAACAGAGTTCGTCTTCGAGGGATCTTCTTCCGGAGATGATGGAGAGTGAAACCCCACCTGCCTCTCCGCCCCATGGAGCAGGCGACCCTGAAGTGTCGTCATGGAGGAGTCCAGATCCGCCGAGGCCGGAAGCTAACAATTCGGCCACCCCGAGCCCGGAGTGTTCAGCTCGCATGGAGGGTAGTAAGAAGGGTCCGGGACTGTCCGGCGCCTGGTCGGACACACTGACGGGCCTTTTGGAGCAAGATGCTCTCTCAGAGGATCACCGTACGTTGATGGGTACGGTGTTGGAGAAGATTTCATCCGCCACAAGCGGGTTGAATGATGCTTTTACGAGACTGCTCAAAGGCTTTGAGGTACACAACGAAACACGTAATTCTTTGGTTGTACTGCACGCGCTAGGTGTGCTTTCTATATATAGTAGCCCCTGAGACTCTGGTTGCCAGCCGTAGGCGGCAAATGGAGGATCATACTCCCAGGTAATGATTGCACTGCACTCATGCGCAGGTGGCTCAGGGTCCGGCGGTAGACCGGACCGCTGAATTCGCCGAACTGAGGCGACAGATTGATGTGGTGGATGCCGACATCACGCTTGTAAACAAGCGGCTTGACGAGTCATAGAGTATGCGCTCGTTTTTCCTTATTTGTTTAGGAAATAGTAAGAGGAGCATAATGTTAATATGATATGCTTTGGCTGCAGGCGGTGCTGCTGCCGTGGAGGCCCTAAGGGTGGAACTTGCCCTAGCCAAGGAACAAGCCCAGGCTAGCAATGTGGCTGCCCTAAAGGCGGCCGAAGATTTGAGAGCCGAACAGGCTGCTCATCGCTGAAGAAAAGATAAAATAGCCGAAATGGTTGTGGAGCTGAGGGGCGCCGTTGGCTGGTATGAGCTCCTCGAGAAGAAGAGTCCGGCAAAGTCGGCAGATCTGAAGAAGGCCCTGGATGCGTCCAAGGAGACGCGTTCTGAAATTAGAGTTGCGCAGGAGGAGCTTCGACGGGCCGGAGACATCGCGGCTGGAAGCCCCTATGTGTTGCGGATGAAGTTTGGAGACCCCAAGTATGCTCCTCTGGATCAACTTTGGAGCGCTGCAGGCGCGTATGCAGATCTGGCAAAAAGTGTGACTGATGCGACCAAGTTCTTCAAGGATCAAAAAGATAATGAAACAGAAAGGCTGTTCTAGTCGCAATTCAATGCTCTGACGCGCCCACTGCCATTGAGTGAGAGGATGGCCGCTATGGCCGAGTTCCATAGGTTGTCCGATCTTGCAATGAGGTCTGTAATAGACCATCTCTGGCTGAAGGGACCAAGGCCGGGCAGTTATTTTGGTTTAGTGCAACAATTCCTCGGTGACGTATCACGAATCGATGCCATGAGTGTTGGGGAACGTTGCAGAAAATAAAAAATTTCCTACGAACCAATATTAATCTATGAGTTCATCTAGCAACGAGAGAGAGGACTCCATCTACATACCCTTGTAGATCGAGCGGAAGCGTTCAAGGGAACGGGGTAGAGGGAGTCGTACTCGTCATGATCCTAATCACCGGAGATCCTAGCGCCGAACGGACGGCACTTCCGCGTTCAACACACGTACAGTCAGGGAGACGTCTCCTCCTTCTTGATCCAACAAGGGGAAGGATAGGTTGATGAAGATCCAGCAGCATGATGGCGTGGTGGTGGATGTAGCAGTGATCTTGGCAGGGCTTCGCCAAGCGTCTACGAGAGGGAGAGGTGTAGCAAGGGGAGAGGGAGGCGCCAAGAGCATGGGTGCGGCTGCCCTCCCTCCCCCCTTCTTTATATAGGGCCCCTAGGGGGCGCCGGCCCTAGGAGATGGGGTCTCCAAGGGGGGGAGGCGGCCAGGGGGGTGGCTTGCCCCCCAAGCCAGGTGGAGGCGCCCCCACCCCTAGGGTTTCCCAACCCTAGGCGCAGGGGGGGCCAAGGGGGGCACACCAGCCCACCAGGGGCTGGTTCCCCTCCCACTTTAGCCCATGGGGCCCTCCGGGATAGGTGGCCCCACCCGGTGGACCCCTGGGACCCTTCCGGTGGGGGTGACCCCCAAAACTTTCCCGATGGCCGAAACCTGACTTCCTATATATAATTCTTTACCTACGGACCATTCCGGAACTACTCGTGATGTCCGGGATATCATACGGGACTCCGAACAACTTTCGGTTTACTGCATACTCATATCTCTACAACCCTAGCGTCACCGAACCTTAAGTGTGTAGACCCTACGGGTTCGGGAGACATGCAGACATGACCGAGATGCCTCTCCGGTCAATAACCAATAGCGGGATCTGGATACCCATGTTGGCTCCCACATGCTCCTCGATGATCTCATCGGATGAACCACAATGTCGAGGATTCAATCAACCCTGTATTCAATTCCCTTTATCAATCGGTACATTACTTGCCCGAGACTCGATCGTCGGTATCCTAATACCTCCTTTAATCTCGTTACTGGCAAGTCACCTTACTCGTACTGTAATGCATGATCCCGTGACCAGACACTTGGTCACATTGAGCTCATTATGCCGATGCATTACCGAGTGGGCCCAGAGATACCTCTCCGTCATACAGTGACAAATCCCAGTCTCGATTCATGCCAACCCAACAGACACTTTCGGAGATACCCGTAGTGCACCTTTATAGTCACCCGGTTACATTGTGATGTTTGGTACACCCAAAGCACTCCTACGGTATCCGGGAGTTGCACAATCTCATGGTCTAAGGAAATGATACTTGACATTTGGAAAAGCTCTAGCTAAACGAACTACACGATCTTTGAGCTATGCTTAGGATTGGGTCTTGTCCATCACATCATTCTCCTAATGATGTGCTCCCGTTATCAATGACATCCAATGTCCATGGTCAGGAAACCATGACTATCTGTTGATCAACGAGCTAGTCAACTAGAGGCTCACTAGGGACATGTTGTGGTCTATGTATTCACATGTGTATTACGATTTCCGGATAATACAATTATAGCATGAATAACAGACAATTATCATGAACAAAGAAATATAATAATAACCATTTTATTATTGCCTCTAGGGCATATTTCCAACAGTCTCCCACTTGCACTAGAGTTTAATAATCTAGTTACATTGTGATGAATTGAACACCCATGGAATTCTGGTGTTGATCATTTTGTGCCCTAGGGAGAGGTTTAGTCAACGGATCTGCCACATTCAGGTCCATATGTACTTTACAAATATCTATGTCTCCATCTTGAACGTTTCCACGAATGGAGTTGAAGCGACGCTTGATGTGTGTCAGGACCCCGACTCGATGCCACATCGATCTAGCATGTAACACCTCATATCGCTTTGCGGCCTCACGCACGGTATTCCCATGGGTGTCGTCTTACCTTTGCCCGGGACCGTTTGCGCCTTTTGGCACACGTATATGATAGTGTCGCTAGCATCCATATGGTAAGGAGCCCGGGCTGACATGGCTAGTCGTAACCCCAAAGTGGCACAGACTTACAGGGACAGGCATCCATGACCCAGCATAGAACGTGTTGGTCAGCAGCAAGTGAATCCGGGCTGTAGCACTGGGCTAGCAGGACTCCGGTAAACCGGGCTGTAGCGGGCTAACAGGACTCCGGTATCCCTCGCGTGACATTTCCCCGAAGGGACAGACACAGGAACGAAGAAGGACACATGCCGGCCAGCCTAAGTGTTCCGAAGCAGTAGCAAGCTACAAAGGCTCAGTGGAGACACTAGGAGACATTTCCCGGTAAGAGAGGCTACTAAGAATAAACAACTAGATAGTCAGATCCCACACATACCAAGCATTTCAATCATACACACAATATGCTCGATATGTGCAAATACAACAAGGCATCACAACATGACTCTACAACACAAGTACTTTATTTAAGGCTCAGAGAGCCATACATAACATATACACAAATACGGGTCACACAACCCAGCATCCAAGTCATACAGACATACAAGCCAACAGCGGAAGTAACTTGTCTGAGTACAGACAACTAGTAAAATAAAGTGGCTTGGGAAAGCCTGGCTATACTACGTGGTCCTTCACAAGCTCAGGATCACCACCTGGGCCTCAGCCTACTCATCGATGTCAACGTCTACGAAGAACCCATTAGAAGGGGTTGCAGCGTCTTCTGAAAAATGTAAATTAAGGCAACATGAGTACAACGGTACTCAGCAAGACTTACATCAGATCCTACATACATGCACATTATCAAGAAGGGTTGGTGGGGTTATTGCAGCAAGCCAACTTTGACTCTTGGCTAAACTATCCTACGATACACCAACTTGAAATGGTTTTGCGCACACGAGTCCACTACTCACCATTCCAATACACCACCGAGGATCTACCTCCGTCATCCTACGGAGGAGCCATCCTCGGCACTCACGCTTATCTTGAGATTTTTAGTAGTATCCATTTACTTGTCTATGAACTGTATAGGCAACCAAGTAGTCCTTTACCGCAGACGCGGCTATTCGAATAGATCATGTTAACCCTGCAGGGGTATACTTCTTCATACATGTTTCCACCACTTAGCGTCTGCACACGACTTGTGCTCGATAGACATCAAGTGAAAGCCGACATGGGTGTAGACCACGACCTACCTAAACACCTAGGTCTCTAGTCCAGGTTTATCGCCTATCCAGGTTCCATCCGCGGGGAGTCCGGCCGAGGTTTCCCATACGGCCCCGAACGATGTGTACAGGGTTCCCGAGATACCTAATGGGTATTCGGTACACCTGGCCACGTACCTACCGCATCACAGCCCACCCCGCGGGTCAGCGCTGTCCATGGCCTCCAGTAAGCTACAAACACCAGAAACTACTTGCAACTCCTGGACAGAGAACTAGAGTGAATAAGAAGTCGAGCGGGGTCATATTTCAGGGCCCAATGCATGGTAGTAGCTGAATCTTAAATCATGCATACAGATCTCAGTGCTTAAGATCGGCTTCAATGAAACAACCCACCATGTACTCCTACATGGCCTCTCATCGATACCTTTACCAAATCGTGTTCACCACATCACTCTCATTACCGGCATGATCATTTCACTCTAGCCCATCACCCAGATGAACCAGACCTGACACGACTCTAAGCATAGCAGGCATAGCAAGGTAGGAACAACACATACATATGGCTCAATCAACTCCTACACATGCTAGTGGGTTTCATCTAGTTACTGCGGCAATGACAGGTGATGCAGAGGAAATGGGTTCAACTACCGTAGCACACAGCAGTTTGAAACACGTTGTCTTAATGCAATAAAAGAGAGCAGGAGAGAGAACATGGGATTGTATCGATATGATCAAATGGTTGGTTGCTTGCCTGATGGGTCGATGCACCGATATGGTTCTTCGTTAGGGTAATCGTGGTACTCCTCGGAGGCAGAACCTGCCGCAAAGAACACCGATACACAACCATCACCAAACAATGTGCGACAATATGATGCATGCATGGAACATGGCAATATGAGTGTGTTGGCCTAATGCAACTAAGACCAAACGGGTTTGAACCAATTTGAACCAAAGATTCAAATTTCAAACTCATACATGGCCCTTTAAAGTGCTTTATCTTGTTCTGCCCTAAACATCAAGTTAACTTGTTTAAACATGCATGTAACTAGTACAGATGGATAGATTGGATTTTTCTGATCATTTTTCATATATAAAACTTTGTATTTGGAGTTACAGATTAATTTCTATGATTTTTTGAAGTTTGGGTTATTTTCTGGAATTTATAAATCATTCTGGATTTATTTTAATTCCAGAAAAGAATTACTGCGTCAGCATGCATCAAGATGACGTCATGGTCAGCGGAGACGTCCAGGTCAAACCTGACTGTGGGTCCAGGGTGTCAGTGCGATTAGTTTAGTTGAATTTTAATTAAAACTAAATCAGATTAGTTAACAGGGCTGGGCCCCACCTATCATTGACTCAACGGAGTCAACCAGGGCCCACCCCTGGTCAAAGTCAAAGTCGGCTGCGCCAGCGTTTAGCCGCCGGCGAGCCCGACGCGGCGGCGGAAGTGGTTTTGGCCGTTCCGGCCACCAAATGGGGCGCGGAAGGCATCTAAATGGAGCTGGGGATGAACCGCAGCTCTTGGTGGAGTTAGTTGGGGTCGGGGTGGCCGGAGTCGGCGCCGGCGACAACCTAGGCGGCCGCCGGAGTTCGGGTGGAGGCGAACTCGGGGCTAGGGTGTGCGGTGAGGTGCGGGGAGTGCACGGTTGGACCCAACGCAGCGTGGTGAGTGCGATGGACACCGAGAGGTGGCCGGAGGATGGCCGGGAGCACGTCGGCGACGAGATCCGCGACGGTGCGTGCAGGTGATCTTCGTGCGGTGGCTACACGGCTCGGGGGCGAGAGAGGAAGGGTAGGAGGGGTAGCTAGGCTCAGAGAGCACTCGTAGAGACCACCGGCGGGGTCGGGGACGAGCTGATGCGGCGACGGTGTTGAAGGGGATCTTCAGCGACGGCGGACTCGGGCGAGGTCGGTGCGGTGGACTCGGGCCGCACGAGCACACGGGGCTCAGCTAGCTCGACGAAGAGGATGGTGGCGGAGCTCCTGGACACGACGAGACGGGGCACGAACGGCGGGGAGTGCGGCTACGACGATGGAGCGGCGGTGGTGGCGTCGGCCATGGCTGGGGAGCGCGAGGGGGAGGAGCTGGAGAGGAGAGGAGGTGTCTCGGGGGTTCGGGGGAGAGAGAGGGATCGATCCACGTCTCAGCCCGAAGAGGGGGGGCGGCGAGGCGGCGACCAGGTGCGTGGCACCAATGCGGTGCTCGCCGCCGAGCACCTTGCCTGCCTGCCTGGCCGAGCCAAGCAGCTCGCTGGCGCGGCAGCTGGGCTGGGCCGGCAGGTGGGCCGGTTAGTAGGCGCCAGGTAAGTTTTTCCTTTCTGCTTTTTTCCTTTTCTATTTTTCTGCAACTTTGTTGAATTTTGAAAAATACTTAAAGAGTTCCAAAATTCACCAAACTGCTCCTGGTCCAAAGTTGGAATATTTCCAACATGAAACATTTTAGTTTGGGAATATTTGAGCATTTGAAATATTTTATATAATTTAAATGCCCAAATTCAAATACTTATCATTTAATTCAAAGACCCTAAGATGACCTAGGAAATTGTGCATCACTTTTGGCAGAGGTTCTGAACCAAGACAAAAATGATGGACATTTTAGAAGGGCATTTCAGGTTCATTGAAAAAGTTTTTAGTAAACCCTAGTTGGTTTCAGAGGGAGCTGGGGGTTCTGTCATCCCCATTTCAAGTTTCTGATAAAAGAGTAAACATGATGCAACACTCTAATGCATGAACCAGCTAGGGTGTGACAACTCACCCCCACTCAAAAGAATCTCGTCCCGAGATTTAGGTTCCTCCGGAAAGAAGGCGGGGTACTCAAGTCGAAGATGATCCTCCCTTTCCCAAGTGGCTTCCTTCTCAGAATGGTGCGACCATTGAACCTTGAGAAACTTGATATTATGACGTCGAGTGGTACGCTCGGCTTGATCGAGGATACGAACGGGGTACTCTCGATACGTGAGGTTATCTTGAAGATCAAGCGTTTCGTGGTCCACTCCACGGATAGGATCTGAGAAGCAATGCCTGAGTTGAGAAACGTGGAAGACGTCGTGGACTCTGGAGAGATGCGGAGGTAGTTCCAATTGGTAGGCAACTTCTCCTCGTTTAGCAAGAATGCGAAAGGGTCCAATGTAGCGAGGAGCCAATTTGCCTTTGATACCGAAACGATGGGTTCCCTTCAGAGGAGTGACCCGAAGGTAAGCCTTCTCGTCAACCTCAAAAGTCATAGCCTTATGTTTTCGGTCGTATTGACTCTTTTGACGAGATTGGGCTGTTTTCAACTTTTCACAAACAATGTGAACTTGCTCTTCTGCTTCCTGGATCATGTCCGGGCCAAAGAATTGTCTTTCCCCGGTTTCTGACCAGTTAAGAGGCGTTCGACACCTTCGTCCGTAGAGAACTTCAAAAGGGGCTTTGCCCAAGCTAGATTGATAGCTGTTGTTATAAGCAAACTCAGCAAATGGAAGGCATTTCTCCCAATCCATTTCGAATGAGATAACAGAGGCTCGGAGCATGTCTTCTAGAATTTGATTGACACGTTCTACTTGACCACTTGATTGAGGGTGAAAAGTAGTGCTAAAGGAAAGGCGGGTTCCCATAGCATTTTGGAAACTTTCCCAAAATCGAGAGGTAAAGAGACTACCTCGATCCGAGTTAATTTCCAATGGAACACCATGGAGAGACACTATTCGGGAGATGTACAAGTCTGCTAATTGACTAGCGGTGATACTCTCGCGAACAGGTAAGAAATGGGCTACTTTGGAAAGACGATCGACAACGACGAAGATAGCGTTATTCCCTCTTTTGGTCCTGGGAAAACCGGTGATGAAGTCCATACCAATTTTGTCCCATTTCCATTCAGGAATAGCTAAGGGTTGAAGGGTGCCAGCAGGCCATTGATGCTCTGCTTTTACACGACGACAGACGTCGCAACTAGCAATATACTGAGCAATTTCTCTCTTCATCCTGGTCCACCAGAACCTCTGGCGTAGGTCCTGATACATCTTAGTACTACCGGGATGAATGGTGAGAGGAGATTCATGAGCCTCCTTAAGGATCAACTGCCGTAGATGCTGGTTCTTGGGAACCACTAAACGGTTCTCAAAATACACAACACCATGATCATTTGTGGAGAAACATCTAGCACCTCCGCTAGCAATGTTCTCCTTGATCCTAGATATTCCCTTATCTCACTTTTGGGGAGTGATGATTTGATCCATAAGAGTAGGTTTCGCCACCAAGGTGGAAAGGAATCCTTGAGGAACAATGTGAAGGTTAAGCTTCCGAAATTCCTCATGGAGAAGCGGTTGACTTTGTTGTAACATCAGATTGTTACAATAGGATTTATGACTTAGTGCATCAGCCATGACGTTGGCCTTTCCTGGGGTATAAGTTATTCCTAAGTCGAAATCTGTGATTAACTCAACCCAACGTCTTCGCCTGAGATTCAAATCCGGTTGGGTGAAGATGTACTTCAGACTTTGGTGATCAGTGAAGATTTCGCAACGATTACCGAGGAGGTAATGTCGCCAGGTTTTAAGTGCATAGACTATAGCTGCAAGCTCTAGATCATGAGTAGGATAATTCTCCTCATGTGGGTGTAATTGCTGTGAAGCATAAGAAATTACGTGACGATCCTGCATAAGAATGCAACCTAGCCCTTGTCGCGAGGCGTCGCAATAGATAACAAAGTCCTTAGAGAAATCTGGTGGTACCAATACGGGAGCAGATGTCAGGCGTCTTTTCAGTTCCTGAAAGCTGTGCTCACATTGTGGAGTCCACTCGAACTTTTTATCTTTCTTGAGGAGTTCAGTTAGAGGTTTGGCAACTTTGGAGAAGTTATCGACAAAGCGGCGACAATAGCTTGCTAGGCTAAGGAAGCTCCGAACTTGCTTGACCGATTCAGGTGGAGTCCAATTAAGGACGGCTTGAACTCGCTCGAGATTAACAGCAATACCTTTACCAGAAATTACATGTCCTAGATAGGTCACTTCTGGTAACCAAAATTCGCATTTAGAAAATTTGGCATAAAGGCGATGCTCTCGAAGTTTCATCAACACTAGCCTTAGATGTTCGGCATGTTCCTCCTCATTCTTGGAGTAGATGAGTATATCATCGAGGTAAACCACGACGAATTTATCCAAATACTCCATGAAGATTGAGTTCATTAAGCGAGAGAAAGTGGCTGGAGCGTTGGTTAAACCGAAGGACATGACGGTGTACTCGTATTGGCCATAACGAGTAACAAAGGCCGTTTTAGGAATGTCCCCGTTCCGGATTTTGATTTGATGGTAGCCCAACCTCAAATCCATTTTGGAGAAGACTGAGGATCCAGCGAGCTGATCATACAGATCATTGATCCTGGGGAGCGGATACTTGTTCTTGATTGTGACCAGGTTGACTGGCCGATAATCTACAACCATCCGGTCCGTACCATCCTTCTTCTTGACGAAGAGGATGGGGCAAGCCCATGGAGATGAACTAGGTCGGCTGAAACCCTTTTTCAAGGACTCATCGAGTTGTTTCTTAAGCTCGGCTAGTTCTAGTGGTGCCATCTTATAGGGTCTTCTAGCAATCGGGACAGTTCCTGGGATGAGATCTATCACGAATTCAACATCTTTGTCAGGTGGAACACCTGGCAATTCTTCTGGAAAGACATCCGGGAAGTCACGGACTACCGGAACGTCCTCAAGGTCTGGCAAAGGACTGGCGTTAAGAGAATATAGCTGTCGCTTGGCCACTCAGGTCAAGACATTAACTATCTTCCCCGAAGGATGTGTGAGTTGGACAGTCCTAGCGAAGCAATCAATTTTGGCATGATGGGCTGACATCCAGTCCATGCCCAAGATGATATTAATATCCGAAGATTTAAGGGCTATCAATGATGCGAGAAAAACAAGTCTGTCGACTTGAATTTCATTTCCATGGCTTATTCTAGAGGTTTGCCATCTAGACCCAGGGGTAGAAATTTCCATAGTGGACGGCATGTCACAGAATGCGGTGTTATGCAAACGAGCATAATTTTCAGATATAAAAGAATGAGATGCTCCCGTATCGAAAAGAACAGATGCCGGGTGGCAATTAACAAGGAGCGTACCAAGGACGACGTTGGGATCCTCTTGAGCTTCTTCAGCAGAGATACAGCTGACATGGCCTCGTGCAGCGGTGGCCGGCTTGGTGTAGAATGCTTTCCCTGTCGGCTTGCCACGGCCAACAGCTTTTGCAGATTGGTTGGGGTTGGTCTGGGGGCACTCGCGCAGATAGTGGCCCGATTCCCCACACTTAAAGCAAGTCACAGAACTGGTACGTGGAGGAGCATTGTTGGTTGGACCACCATAGGGCTTGGCTGGTGCAAACTGTTGGGCAGGGCGAGGCGCCTGGAAGAATGGCCTTGGTGTAAACCTGGGTGGCAGGGCGGTGTTAGGCACCCACACGCGGCGCTTCTGTGGACCAGCACCGGATGAGGAACCCATGTCACGGCCATGCTTGCGTGTTGCTTCATAATCAGTCTGACCAGTCTCAGCACTGATGGCTTTGTTAACAAGCTTCTGAAAAGATGTGCACTCATGTAGACGGAGGTCGCGGCGAAGCTCAGGACTAAGTCCCTTGCGGAACCTTGCTTGCTTCTTGGCATCAGTAGAAACTTCCTCAGTTGCATATCGTGCAAGGTTACCGAACTCCCTGCTGTAAGCATCCACGGAGAGTCGGCCTTGAGTGAAACTGCAGAACTCCTCATGTTTACGGTCCACGAGACCCTCTGGAATGTGATGTTCACGGAAAGCCTCGCTGAATTCAGCCCAAGTAGTGACATGGCCCGCTGGGCGCATAGCTCCATAGTTCTCTCGCCATAAACGGGCGGGGCCTTCAAGATGATATGCAGCAAAGGTGACCTTATCAGCCTCAGCTACTAGCGCAGAAGCAGTTTGTGAGAAATACTGCGAAGCCAGTCATCGGCGTCGAGAGGCTCGACGGAGTGGTGGAAGGTGGGTGGATGTAACTTGATGAAATCACTAAGTGACACCAAGTTATTCCGCTGATGGTGTGCTGTGTTTTGCTCGATGCGCACCAACAAACGGTTGGTCTCCCGCTTGTTTCTCTCGGCTTCCAGCATAACTTCGGCCAGAGAGGGAGGGTGAGGCAGGTTTGTTTCCCCAACTCTACTGCCTTCGGCCTGCTCTGGGGGAGCAGGGTTGGTGCGGGTGTTAACCATCCTAGGAAAACAAAACAATGGTTTAGTCCAGGATGATAGAATTCTGACATAGAAATGTAGAATGTAATGGACAACTCAGAATGCAAGATGATCATCCGTATGACATGGTAGGTACAGAAACTGCTTCTTTTATTCCATCGTCATACACACCATACAAGGTTTAGTGCAGAACCAAACAGGGTACTACTAAGGTGAAAGAGGATTACAACTCATCGGAGCCATCCCAAGCTCCTATACATTATTTTTCTACACCTCCGGAAGGCGGTACAAACTAAGTCATATCCCACGAGTGACGCAGGACGGTGGACAATACAGCTAGTACAATACTAGTGATACTACTACTAGCTCAGACAGCTCCGTAGTAGTCCTCATAGAAGTCACCTCCATAGCCTGGAAGCTCAACGTGATCATCCGGAAACAGTCGGTCCCGTGGAGCTTGTGGACCATAGGGGCTAGGATGAGGTCTTGGACCAACAAATGGTGGCCTGCGGGGACCACGAGGTGGGGTGATGCCTCCCACATCACGCCAATCCATCACGTCTGGCAGAGCAGACCTCACGGGATAAAGATCTCGCGTATCCATATATCCCGCTTGCACAGCTGGTGCAAACCGAGTCAAGGTGGCCCAACGATCAGCACGGGTATTGATAAGCTCTAGTCTCAAGGCCCGATTTTCATGGTCCTTGTCTTCAAGCAACTGTGCAGTGGTGCGGGTCCGTGAATCCTCCTGAGTGGAGTCAGCATAGATAGCCTGGAGATAACCTTGTGCTCCTGGAAGTGATGCTGGCATATACCGGAAGTCAGAGTCCCGAAATAGGCCAGTCCTGACTCGCATGATGGTCATCATAGAGTAGGCAGCATCCTGCACAGCCATCTCAATAGTAACCCCGAGTCCATAGGAACAGTGAAGGGGCTCGGTAGATCCAGGATAAGATGGAAATATTCTGACAGTGCAAAGATATTGACTTTGGTTAAAGTCTCGGAATTGCTCTTCGACCGTGTACTCAGGATACCAACGGTACCCTGCCTCAGTCATTACCCTGACGAACATGGCAGTATGGCCGGGTACATCTAGACATCGAGTCAAACAAACCACTTGATTCTGAGGACGGGTCGCCATCTGGAACATGATAAACACAAGACATTAAGATTCCTAGCAGAAATTGGACAGCATAACGGTTGTAAATGCTCAAAAGGGATTTTGAGGCATTTGACAAAGAATTGCATAGACACTCAACAACATCATATCAAGGTTCTGGGTCCAACTTAGCACATAATAGGGTGGTAGAACTGAACTAGGCTTGTAACCATCAAACCTATAAGGTACTACTGATTAGTAACACGTGAACCTGATTCCTTAACCCCCGGTGGAAGAATAGACTGACTCAGATCAGAATGGTATGATATAAAGGAGTAAAAAGAGCCTTACGTTCCATCCCACAATCAATTCCGCTACATATAACTAAAGCATTTCTAGACTCAACATCGACCAGTTTGGCTTGGAGAACCTACAGGCAGTCCTGCTCTGATGCCAATGCTGTCAGGACCCCGACTCGATGCCACATCGATCTAGCATGTAACACCTCATATCACTTTGCGGCCTCACGCACGGTATTCCCACGGGTGTCGTCTTACCTTTGCCCGGGACCGTTTGCGCCTTTTGGCACACGTATATGATAGTGTCGCTAGCATCCATATGGTAAGGAGCCCGGGCTGACATGGCTAGTCGTAAACACAAAGTGGCACAGACTTACAGGGACAGGCATCCATAACCCAGCATCGAACGTGTCGGTCAGCAGCAAGTGAATCCGGGCTATAGCACTGGGCTAGCAGGACTCCGGTAAACTGGGCTGTAGCGGGCTAACAGGACTCCGGTATCCCTCGCATGACATTTCCCCGAAGGGACAGACACAGGAACGAACAAGGACACATGCGGGCCAGCCTAAGTGTTCCGGAGCAGTAGCAAGCTACCAAGGCTCAGTGGAGACACTAGGAGACATTTCCCGGTAAGAGAGGCTACTAAGAATAAACAACTAGATAGTCAGATCCCACACATACCAAGCATTTCAATCATACACACAATATGCTCGATATGTGCAAATACAACAAGGCATCACAACATGACTCTACAACACAAGTACTTTATTTAAGGCTCAGAGAGCCATACATAACATACATACAAGTACGGGTCACACTACCCAGCATCCAAGTCATACAGACATACAAGCCAACAGCGGAAGTAACTTGTCTGAGTACAGACAACTAGTAAAATAAAGAGGCTTGGGAAAGCCTGGCTATACTACGTGGTCCTTCACAAGCTCAGGATCACCACCTGGGCCTCAGCCTACTCATCGATGTCAACGTCTATGAAGAACCCATCAGAAGGGGTTGCAGCGTCTTCTGAAAAATGTAAATTAAGGCAACATGAATACAACGGTACTCAGCAAGACTTACATCAGATCCTACATACATGCACATTATCAAGAAGGGTTGGTGGGGTTATTGCAGCAAGCCAGCTTTGACTCTTGGCTAAACTATCCTACGATACACCAACTTGAAATGGTTTTGCGCACACGAGTCCACTACTCACCATTCCAATACACCACCGAGGATCCACCTCCGTCATCCTACGGAGGAGCCATCCTCGGCACTCACACTTATCTTGATATTTTTAGTAGTATCCATTTACTTGTCTATGAACTGTATAGGCAACCAAGTAGTCCTTTACCGCGGACGCGGCTATTCGAATAGATCATGTTAACCCTGCAGGGGTATACTTCTTCATACATGTTTCCACCACTTAGCGTCTGCACACGACATGTGCTCGGCAGACTTCAAGCGAAAGCCGACGTGGGTGTAGACCACGACCTACCTAAACACCTAGGTCTCTAGTACAGGTTTATCGCCTATCCAGGTTCCATCCACAGGGAGTCCTGCCGAGGTTTCCCATACGGCCCCGAACGATGTGTACAGGGTTCCCGAGATACCTAATGGGTATTCGGTACACCCGGCCACGTACCTACCGCATCACAGCCCACCCCGCGGGTCAGCGCTGTCCACGGCCTCCAGTAAGCTACAAACACCAGAAACTACTTGCAACTCCTGGACAGAGAACTAGAGTGAATAAGAAGTCGAGCGGGGTCATATTTCAGGGCCGAATGCATGGTAGTAGCTGAATCTTAAATCACGCATACAGATCTCAGTGCTTAAGATCGGCTTCAATGAAACAACCCACCATGTACTCCTACATGGCCTCTCATCGATACCTTTACCAAATCGTGTTCACCACATCACTCTCATTACCGGCATGATCATTTCACTCTAGCCCATCACCCAGATGAACCAGACCTGACATGACTCTAAGCATAGCAGGCATAGCAAGGTAGGAACAACACATACATATGGCTCAATCAACTCCTACACATGCTAGTGGGTTTCATGTAGTTACTGTGGCAATGACAGGTCATGTAGAGGAAATGGGTTCAACTACCGTAGCACACAGCAGTTTGAAACGCGTTGTCTTAATGCAGTAAAAGAGAGCAGGAGCGAGAACATGGGATTGTATCGATATGATCAAATGGTTGGTTGCTTGCCTGATGGGTCGATGCACTGATATGGTTCTTCGCTAGGGTAATCGTGGTACTCCTCGGAGGCAGAACCTGCCGCAAAGAACACCGATACACAACCATCACCAAACAATGTGCGACAATATGATGCATGCATGGAACATGGAAATATGAGTGTGTTGGGCTAATGCAACTAAGACCAGATGGATTTGAACCAATTTGAACCAAAGATTCAAATTTCAAACTCATACATGGCCCTTTAAAGTGCTTTATCTTGTTCTGCCCTAAACATCAAGTTAACTTGTTTAAACATGCATGAAACAAGTACAGATGGATAGATTGGATTTTTCCGATCGTTTTTCATATATAGAACTTTGCATTTGGAGTTACAGATTAATTTCTATGATTTTTTGAAGTTTGGGTTATTTTCTAGAATTTATAAATCATTCTGGATTTATTTTAATTCTAGAAAAGAATTACTGCGTCAGCATGCGTCAAGATGACATCATGTTCAACGGAGACGTCCAGGTCAAACCTGACTGTGGGTCCAGGGTGTCAGTGTGATTAGTTTAGTTGAATTTTAATTAAAACTAAATCAGATTAGTTAACAGGGCTGGGCCCCACCGGTCATTGACTCAACGGAGTCAACCAGGGCCCACCCATGGTCAAAGTCAAAGTCGGCTGCGCCGGCGTTTAGCCGCCGGCGAGCCCGACGCGGCGGCGGAAGTGGTTTTGGCCGTTCCGGCCACCAAATGGGGCGCGGAAGGCATCTAAATGGAGCTGGGGATGAACCGCAGCTCTTGGTGGAGTTAGTTGGGGTCGGGGTGGCCGGAGTCGGCGCCGGCGACGACCTAGGCGGCCGCCGGAGTTCGGGTGGAGGCGAACTCGGGGCTAGGGTGTGCGGTGAGGTGCGGGGAGTGCACGGTTGGACCCAACGCAGCGTGGTGAGTGCGATGGACACCGAGAGGTGGCCGGAGGATGGCCGGGAGCACGTCGGCGACGAGATCCGCGGCGGTGCGTGCGGGTGATCTTCATGCGGTGGCTACATGGCTAGGGGGCGAGAGAGGAAGGGTAGGAGGGGTAGCTAGGCTCACAGAGCACTCATAGAGGCCACCGGCGGGGTCGGGGACGAGCTGATGCGGCGACGGCGGACTCGGGCGAGGTCGGTGCGGTGGACTCGGGCCGCACGAGCACACGGGGCTCAGCTAGCTCGACGAAGAGGATGGTGGCGGAGCTCCTGGACACGACGAGACGGGGCATGGACGGCGGGGAGAACGGCTACAACGATGGAGCGGCAGTGGTGGTGTCGGCCATGGCTGGGGAGCGCGAGGGGGAGGAGCTGGAGAGGAGAGGAGGTGTCT
The DNA here is from genome assembly GCF_002162155.2 of Triticum dicoccoides. Classification (NCBI taxonomy): domain Eukaryota; kingdom Viridiplantae; phylum Streptophyta; class Magnoliopsida; order Poales; family Poaceae; genus Triticum; species Triticum dicoccoides. Next base: position 655,145,459 of record NC_041383.1, on the reverse strand, counting down.
GGGGGGTTCGGGGGAGAGAGAGGGATCGATCCATGTCTCAGCCCGAAGAGGGGGGCGGCGAGGCGGCGACCAGGTGCGTGGCACCCATGCGGTGCTCGCCGCCGAGCACCTTGCCTGCCTGCCTGGCCGAGCCAAGCAGCTCGCTGGTGCGGCAGCTGGGCTGGGCCGGCAGGTGGGCCGGTTAGTAGGCACCAGGTAAGTTTTTCCTTTCTGTTTTTTTTTCTTTTCTATTTTTCTGCAACTTTGTTGAATTTCGAAAAATACTTAAACAGTTCCAAAATTCACCAAACTGCTCCTGGTCCAAAGTTGGAATATTTCCAACATGAAACATTTTAGTTTGGGAATATTTGAGCATTTGAAATATTTTATATAATTTAAATGCCCAAATTCAAATACTTATCATTTAATTCAAAGACCCTAAGATGACCTAGGAAATTGTGCATCACTTTTGGCAGAGGTTCTGAACCAAGACAAAAATGATGGACAATTTAGAAGGGCATTTCAGGTTCATTGAAAAAGTTTTTAGTAAACCCTAGTTGGTTTCAGAGGGAGCTGGGGGTTCTGTCATCCCCATTTCAAGTTCTGATAAAAGAGTAAACATGATGCAACACTCTAATGCATGAACCAGCTAGGGTGTGACAATGTGCCTGGTCTTCTTGTGAAACCTGGGCTCCTTGGCAAGTGCAATAGCTCCAGTGTTGTCACAGAAGAGTTTGATCGCCCCGACGCATTGGGTATGACTCCTAGGTCGGTAATGAACTCCTTCACCCAGATTGCTTCATGCGCTGCCTCCGAGGCTGCCATGTACTCCGCTTCACATGTAGATCCCGCCACGACACTTTGCTTGCAACTGCACCATCTTACTGCCCCACCATTCAAAATATACACGTATCCGGTTTGTGACTTAGAGTCATCCAGCGAAGCTAGCGTCGACGTAACCCTTTACGATGAGCTCTTCGTCACCTCCATAAACGAGAAACATGTCCTTTGTCCTTTTTAGGTACTTGAGGATATTCTTGACCGCTGTACAGTGTTCCTTGCCGGGATTACTTTGGTACCTTCCTACCAAACTTACGGCAAGGTTTACATCGGGTCTGGTACACAGCATGGCATACATAATAGATCCTATGGTTGAGGCATAGGGGATGACACTCGTCTCTTCTTTATCTTCTGCCGTGGTCGGGTATTGAGCCGAGCTCAATCTCACACCTTGCAATACAGGCAAGAATCCTTTCTTGGACTGATCCATATTGAACTTCTTCAATATCTTATCAAGGTATGTGCTTTGTGAAAGACCTATGAGGCGTCTTGATCTATCCCTATAGATCTTGATGCCTAATATGTAAGCAGCTTCTCCAAGGTCCTTCATTGAAAAACACTTATTCAAGTAGGCCTTAATGTTGTCCAAAAGTTCTATATCATTTCCCATCAGAAGTATGTCATCTACATATAATATGAGAAATGCTACAGAGCTCCCACTCACTTTCTTGTAAACGCAGGCTTCTCCATAAGTCTGCATAAACCCAAACGCTTTGATCATCTCATCAAAGCGAATGTTCCAACTCCGAGATGCTTGCACCAGCCCATAAATGGATCACTAGAGCTTGCATACCTTGTTAGCATTCTTAGGATCGACAAAACCTTCTGGCTGCATCATATATAGTTCTTCCTTAAGATAACCGTTAAGGAATGCCATTTTGACGTCCATCTACCATATCTCATAATCATAGTATGCGGCAATAGCTAACATGATTCGGACGGACTTCAGCTTCACTACGGGAGAGAAAGTCTCATCGTAGTCAACCCCTTGAACTTGCCGATAACCCTTAGCGACAAGTCAAGCTTTATAGATGGTAACATTACCATCCGCGTCCGTCTTCTTCTTAAAGATCCATTTGTTTTCTATCGCTCGCCGATCATCGGGCAAGTCTATCAAAGTCCATACTTTGTTTTCATACATGGATTCTATCTCGGATTGCATGGCTTCTAGCCATTTGTTGGAATCTGGGCCCGCAATCGCTTCTTCATAGTTCAAAGGTTCACCGTTGTCTAACAACATGATTTCCAGGACAGGGTTGCCATACCACTCTAGTGTGGAACGTGTCCTTGTGGACCTACGAAGTTCAGTAGCAACTTGATCCGAAGTTCCTTGATCATCATCATTAATTTCCTCTCCAGTCGGTGTAGGCAACACATGAACTTCTTCCTGAGCTGCGTTACTTACTGGTTCAAGAGGTAGTACTTTATCAAGTTCCACTTTCTTCCCACTTACTTCTCTCGAGAGAAACTCTTTCTCCAGAAAGGACTCGTTCTTGGAAACAAAGATCTTGCCTTCGGATCTAAGGTAGAAGGTGTACCCAATGGTTTCCTATGAAGACGCGCCTTTCCGACTTGGGTTCGAGCTTTTCAGGTTGAAGTTTCTTGACATAAGCATCGCATCCCCAAACTTTTAGAAACGACATCTTAGGTTTCTTCCCAAACCATAATTCATACAGTGTCGTCTCAAAGGATTTAGACGGTGCCCTATTTAAAGTGAATGTAGCTGTCTCTAGAGCGTATCCCCAAAAAGATAGCGGTAAATCGGTAAGAGACATCATAGATCGCACCATATCCAATAAAGTGCAATTACGACGTTCGGACACACCATTACGCTGAGGTGTTCCAGGCGGCGTGATTTCTGAAACGATTCCACATTTCCTTAAGTGCGTACCAAATTCGTGACTTAAATATTCTCCTCACGATCTGATCGCAAGAACTTTATTTTTCGGTCACGTTGATTCTCTACCTCATTCTGAAATTCCTTGAACTTTTCAAAGGTCTCAGACTTGTGTTTCATTAGGTAGACATACCCATATCTACTTAAGTCATCAGTGAGAGTGAGAACATAATGATATCCTCCGCGAGCCTCAACGCTCATTGGACCGCACACATCAGTATGTATGTATGATTTCCAATAAGTTGCTTGCTCGCTCCATTGTTCCGGAGAACGGAGTCTTGGTCATTTTGCCCATGAGGCATGGTTCGCATGTGTCAAATGATTCATAATCGAGTAACTCTAAAAGTCCATCGGCATGGAGCTTCTTCATGCGCTTGACACCAATGTGACCAAGGCGGCAGTGCCACAAGTATGTGGGACTATCGTTATCAACTTTACATCTTTTGGTATTCACATTATGAATATGTGTAACATCATGTTCGAGATTCATTAAGAATAAACCATTTACCATTGGGGCATGACCATAAAACATACCTCTCATATAAATAGAACAACCATTATTCTTGGATTTAAATGAGTAGCCATCTCGTATTAAACGAGATCCAGATACAATGTTCATGCTCAAAGCTGGCACTAAATAACAATTATTGAGGTTTAAAACTAATCCCGTAGGTAAATGTAGAGGTAGCGTGGCGACGGCGATCACATCGACTCTGGAACCATTCCCGACGCGCATCGTCACCTCGTCCTTCGCCAGTCTCCGCTTATTCCGCAGCTCCTGCTTTGAGTTACTAATATGAGCAACGGCACCGGTATCAAATACCCAGGAGCTACTACGAGCACTGGTAAGGTACACATCAATTACATGTATATCACATATACCTTTAGTGTTGCCGGCCTTCTTGTCCGCTAAGTATTTGGGGCAGTTCCGCTTCTAGTGACCCTTCCCTTTGCAATAAAAGCACTCAGTCTCAGGCTTGGGCCCATTCTTTGACTTCTTCCCGGCAGCTGGCTTACCGAGCGCGGCAACTTCCTTGCCATCCTTCTTGAAGTTCTTCTTACCCTTGCCTTTCTTGAACTTAGTGGTTTTATTCACCATCAACACTTGATGTTCCTTTTTGATCTCTACCTTTGCTAATTTCAGCACTGAATATACTTCAGTAATGGTCTTTTCCATCCCCTGCGTATTGAAGTTCATCACAAAGCTCTTGTAGCTCGGTGGAAGCGACTGAAGGACTTTGTCAATAACCGCGTCATCCGGGAGATTAACTCCCAGCTGAGTCAAGCGGTTGTGCAACCCAGACATTTTGAGTATGTGCTCACTGACAGAACTATTTTCCTCCATCTTACAGCTGAAGAACTTGTCGGGGACTTCATATCTCTTGACCCGGGCATGAGCTTGGAAAACCATTTTTAGCTCTTCGAACATCTCATATGCTCTGTGTTGCTCAAAACGCTTTTGGAGCCCCGGTTCTAAGCTGTAAAGCATACTGCACTGAACGAGGGAGTAATCATCAGCACGAGACTGCCAAGCGTTCATGACGTCTTGGTTCTCTGGGATGGGAGCTTCACCTAGCGGTGCTTCTAAGACATAATCTTTCTTTGCAGCTATGAGGATGATCCTCAGGTTCCGGACCCAGTCTGTATAGTTGCTGCCATCATCTTTCAGCTTGGTTTTCTCTAGGAACGCGTTGAAGTTGAGGTGGACATGAGCGTTGGCCATTTGATCTACAAGACATATTTGCAAAGGTTTTTAGACTAAGTTCATGATAATTAAGTTCATCTAATCAAATTATTTAATGAACTCCCACTTAGATCAAACATTCCTCTAGTCATCTAAGTGATACATGATCTGAGTCGACTAGGACGTGTCCGATCATCACGTGAGACGGACTAGTCATCATCGGTGAACATCTCCATGTTGATCGTATCTTCCATACGACTCATGTTCGACCTTTCGGTCTCTTGTGTTCCGAGGCCATGTCTGTACATGCTAGGCTCGTCAAGTTAACCTAAGTGTTTTGCATGTGTAAATCTGTCTTACACCCGTTGTATGTGAACGTTAGAATCTATCACACCCCATCATCACGTGGTGCTTCGAAACGACGAACTTTCGCAACGGTGCACAGTTAGGGGGAACACTTTCTTGAAATTATTATGAGGGATCATCTTATTTACTACCGTCGTTCTAAGTAAACAAGATGCATAAACATAATAAACATCACATGCAATTAAATAGTGACATGATATGGCCAATATCATATAGCTCCTTTGATCTCCATCTTCGGGGCTCCATGATCATCTTCGTCACCGGATGACACCATGATCTCCATCATCATGATCTCCATCATCGTGTCTCCATGAAGTTTCTCGCCAAGTATTACTTCTACTACTATGGCTAACGGTTTAGCAATAAGGTAAATTAATTACATGGCGTTTAAATCAATGACATGCAGGTCATACAATAATTAAGACAACTCCTATGGATCCTGCCGGTTGTCACACTCATCGACATGCAAGTCGTGATTCCTATTACAAGAACATGATCTCATACATCACATATATATATATCATTCATCATTCATCACAACTTTTGGCCATATCACATCAGAAATCATATGCTGCAAAAACAAGTTAGACGTCCTCTAATTGTTGTTGCAAGTTTTACGTGGCTGCAATAGGGTTCTAGCAAGAACGTTTTCTTACCTACGTAAAAGCCACAACGTGATTTGTCAACTTCTATTTACCCTTCATAAGGACCCTCTTCATCGAATCCGCTCCAACTAAAGTGGGAGATACAGACATCCGCTAGCCACCTTATGCAACTAGTGCATGTCAGTCGGTGGAACCTGTCTCACGTAGTCCTGGCCATCTCAGGCCCGGCCCTATCGGCCCACCCAGGCCTGGCCCTAAAATCCAGGTCCTAGGCCTGATGGGCTTGCTTGTGGGCCGGGCTTGGGCCTAAGTTTTGAGCCCACCAGTAGGGCCTGGACGGGCTTGGGCTTGGCATATTGGCATTTTAAGGAAGAGACCCGGCCCACGGCCCTAAGCCCTAAGGGCTTTTGAGGGCTTTTTACCAGATGGGTCGGGCTTGGGCTTGAAAAGTAGGCCCGATGGTAGGGCCCGGGAGGGTCTGGGCCTCAGTTTTCTTCCATGGGCTTTTTTAGGCCCGGCCCAAGCCTGGCCCGGCCCGGCCCATGGCCAGATATAGTCTCACGTAAGCATACGTGTAAGGTCGGTCCGGGCCGCTTCATCCCACAATACCTCTGAAGCAAAATAAGACTAGTAGTGGAAAGAAAGTTGACAACATCTACGCCCACAACAGATTTGTGTTCTACTCGTGCAAAGAGAACTACGCATAGACCTAGCTCATCATGCCACTGTTGGGGAACGTTGCAGAAAATAAAAAATTTCCTACGGTTTCACCAAGATCAATCTATCAGTTCATCTAGCAACAAGAGAGAGGAGTGCATCTACATACCCTTGTAGATCGAGCGGAACCGTTCAAGGGAACGGGGTTGAGGGAGTCATACTCGTCGTGATCCAAATCACCGGAGATCCTAGCGCCGAACGGACGGCACCTCCACGTTCAACACACGTACAGTCAGGGAGACGTCTCCTCCTTCTTGATCCAGCAAGGGGGAAGGAGAGGTTGATGAAGATCCAGTAGCACGACGGCGTGGTGGTGGATGCAGCAGCGATCTCGACAGGGCTTCGCCAAGCGTCTGCGAGAGGGAGAGGTGTAGCAAGGGGAGAGGGAGGCGCCAAGAGCATGGGGGTGGCTGCCCTCCCCCCCCCTTCTTTATATAGGGCCCCTAGGGGGGCGCCGGCCCTAGGAGATGGGATCTCCAAGGGGGGCGGTGGCCAGGGGGTGGCTTGCCCCCCAAGCTAGGTGGAGGCGCACCCACCCCTATGGTTTCCCAACCCTAGGCGTAGGGGGGCAAGGGGGGCCCACCATCCCACCAGGGGCTGGTTCCCCTCCCACTTCAGCCCATGGGGCCCTCCGGGATAGGTGGCCCCACCCAGTGGACCCCTGGGACCCTTCCGGTGGTCCCGGTACAATACCGGTGACCCCCGAAACTTTCCCGATGGCCGAAACCTGACTTCCCATATATGATTCTTTACCTCCGGACCATTCCGGAACTCCTCGTGACGTCCGGGATCTCATCTGGGACTCCGAACAACTTTCGGTTTACTGCATACTCATATCTCTACAACCCTAGCATCACCGAACCTTAAGTGTGTAGACCCTACGGGTTCGGGAGACATGCAGACATGACCGAGACGGCTCTCTAGTCAATAACCAACAGCGGGATCTGGATACCCATGTTTTCTTCCACATACTCCTCGATGATCTCATCGGATGAACCACAATGTCGAGGATTTAATCAACCCTGTATTCAATTCCCTTTGTCAATCGGTACGTTACTTGCCCGAGACTCGATCGTCGGTATCCCAATACCTCGTTTAATCTCGTTACCGGCAAGTCACTTTAATTGTACCGTAATGCATGATACCGTGACCAGACACTTGGTCACATTGAGCTCATTATGATGATGCATTACCGAGTGGGCCCAGAGATACCTCTCCGTCATACGAAGTGACAAATCCCAGTCTCGATTCGTGCCAACCCAACAGACACTTTCGGAGATACCCGTAGTGCACCTTTATAGTCACCCAGTTATGTTGTGACGTTTGGTACACCCAAAGCACTCCTACAGTATCTGGGAGTTGCACAATCTCATGGTCTAAGGAAACGATACTTGACATTTGCAAAAGCTCTAGCTAAATGAACTACACGATCTTTGAGCTATGCTTAGGATTGGGTCTTGTCCATCACATCATTCTCCTAATGATGTGATCCCGTTATCAATGACATCCAATGTCCATGGTCAGGAAACCATGACTATCTGTTGATCAACAAGCTAGTCAACTAGAAGCTCACTAGGGACATGTTGTGGTCTATGTATTCACACGTGTATTACGATTTCCGTATAATACAATTATAGCATGAATAACAGACAATTATCATGAACAAAGAAATATAATAGTAACCATTTTATTATTGCCTCTAGGGCATATTTCCAACAATGAGGAGGTCGGCGTGCATAGAGGGTGCACGGATGGCTCTTGCCCATGTTAAAACGTATTGGGCGGATATGGAGGCGACCAGCATTGCAACCCAGAGTCCTGCAGGAAGCCAGGACCCAGCCGAGCACTATTTTGAGTAGGTCATAGAAGGTCCCCGTATAATAGAGGTTCACTGCTCGAAGAGTGTCATGTTCAAATGTCAAGTCGCTGAATTGTAAAACAATTCTGTTTTGATTATAAAGGCTAGGTTTATACTTTTGCCCGAAAGTGTTGTAGTGCATCATGTGCGGCCGTTTATGTACGTATATAACCTGAAAGTTAGCAATCGTTGACTTCATCCCCCATGCATATAATGCGGGGGTGTTCGAGAAAATGTGTGTAATCACACTTGATCCAACGTCTTGGTCCATTAAGGAGGTGATCGCATGTCGAACTAGGCAACAGGACTATATAGCTTTAACACTTTCACTTAGCCATAGGAGTTTGACGGGGGGGGCTACTATGTAGCCCCTAGTACCTCTGCGTGCATCCAGTTAGGGGAGCGTATGTACATGACCGAGAAACAGTCCTTCGTTAATGTGGAGGAATCCTAAAGATTCCGATGAGTCCTCGAGTGGTTGACCAGTCTCTCGCTGTATCATGACAATCAGTTTTCGGCTTTCTCTACTGAGGTGCTCATCCGGAATAACCAGGGCACAATCACAGTAGTTCTCCTTTGGCCGCCTTAGCCGATAGAACGGAATGTAAGGCAGCAAACCCAGGAGTCGGGCAAACCCAACATTTGACCAAAGACATGATTCGGAGCTGATGCATATAAGGCCAAACTCGCGACGCCGAACACTCCCGAAGGTATTCAGACTTTATAACATATACTGGGCTGAGCAATGCCCTCGATTATGAACCCTGTATTTCCAGGTACGTGCAATGATCTATCGTGGCGAAATGCCTATAACGCCAGTATCCCCTGTGGGTGTATTGAATACCCATGGGATGTCAAGCAACAAGAGACAGTAAAGAAGGTTTACACAGGGGCTTAATCTAAAGAGAAACCTTTGAGCAGGGCCCTGCTGCACGTCTGCGCCTTTGTCTCTGTTGTGCCGTATCCTGGACGGGTGTCGCACGAATAGTGTCTGTAAAAACGAAAACTCATGTAAAAGAGTAAGCGTGTGAAAAGTTGGTTATTCTCAATGGATGTTAGAAATGTGAGATATTGGCATATTAATAAGGTCAAGCCGAATTGTGGGGCCTTATTACATGTTTGCAGCCCCTGGTACCATCTATGTGGGTATATGTATTGTTGGGGAACGTTGCATAAAAATAAAATTTCCTACGTTCACCAAGATCAATCTATGAGTTCATCTAGCAACAAGAGAGAGGAGTGCATCTACATACCCTTGTAGATCGCGAGCGGAAGCGTTCAAGAAAACGGGGTTGAGGGAGTCGTACTCGTCGTGATCCAAATCACCGGAGATCCTAGCGCCGAACGGACGGCACCTCCGTGTTCAACACACGTACGGTCAGCGCGACGTCTCCTCCTTCTTGATCCAGCAAGGGGGAAGGAGAGGTTGATGAAGATCCAGGAGCACGACGGCGTGGTGGTGGATGCAGCAGGGTTCCGGCAGGGCTTCGCCAAGCGACTACGGGAGGAGGAGGTGTAGCAAGGGGGTAGGGAGGCGCCAGATGTCAGGGTGCGGCTGCCCTCCCACCCCCCTCTTTATATAGGGACCCCAGGGGGGCACTGGCCCTGGAGATGGGATCTCCCAAGGGGGTGGCGGCCAGGGGGTGAAGTGCCCCCCAAGGTAAGTGGAGGCGCCCCCTCCCCTAGGGTTCCCAACCCTAGGCGCAGAGGGGGGCCCAAGGGGGCACACCAGCCCACCAAGGGCTCGTTCCCCTACCACTTAAGCCCATGGGGCCCTCCGGGATGGGTGGCCCCACCCGATGGACCCCCGGGACCCTTCCGGTGGTCCCGGTACAATACCGGTAACCCCCGAAACTTTCCCGATGGCCGAAACTCGACTTCCCATATATAATTCTTTACCTCCGGACCATTCCGGAACTCCTCGTGACGTCCGGGATCTCATCCGGGACTCCGAACGACTTTCGGTTTGCTGCATACTCATATTCATACAACCCTAGCGTCACTGAACCTTAAGTGTGTAGACCGTACGGGTTCGGGAGACACGCAGACATGACCGAGACGGCTCTCCGGTCAATAACCAACAGCGGGATCTGGATACCCATGTTGGCTCCCACATGCTCCTCGATGATCTCATTGGATGAACCACGATGTCGAGGATTTAAGCAACCCCGTATACAATTCCCTTTGTCAATCGGTACGTTACTTGCCCGAGATTCGATCATCGGTATCCTAATACCTTGTTCAATCTCGTTACCGGCAAGTCACTTTACTCGTACCGTAATGCATGATGCCATGACCAAACACTTGGTCACTTTGAGCTCATTATGATGATGCATTACCGAGTGGGCCCAGAGATACCTCTCCGTCATACGGAGTGACAAATCCCAGTCTCGATCCGTGTCAACCCAACAGACACTTTCGGAGATACCTGTAGTGCACCTTTATAGCCACCCAGTTACGTTGTGACGGTTGGTACACCCAAAGCACTCCTACGGTATCCGGGAGTTACACGATCTCATGGTCTAAGGAAAAGATACTTGACATTGGAAAAGCTCTAGCAAAACGAACTACACGATCTTGTGCTATGCTCAGGATTGGGTCTTGTCCATCACATCATTCTCCTAATGATGTGATCCCGTTATCAATGAAATCCAATGTCCATAGTCAGGAAACCATGACTATCTATTGATCAACGAGCTAGTCAACTAGAGGCTCACTAGGGACATGTTATGGTCTATGTATTCACACGTGCGATTTTCGGATAATACAATTATAGCATGAATAAAAGACAATTATCATGAACAAGGAAATGTAATAATAATCCTTTTATTATTGCCTCTAGGGCATATTTCCAACATGTATAGCACCCAGCTCAGGTTTATCTGGGATGTTACCGACGGTGGTGCACCGGACTCGTCTAACCGTGTCCGTGGTCTTAAAGACAGATCATGCATTCTGATGGGAGAGGCCGCTTAGCGTCCGGCTGCTAGAGCCGCCGCATACTCTTCCGCCAGCAAGGAACGCTCTGTGATTCCGCTAACAGTGATTACGCCACGTGGACCGTGCATCTTGAGTTTATGGTAGGCGTAGTGTGGTACTGCGTTGAAGCGAGCGAAGGCCGTTCTTCCGAGTAATGCATGATAACCGCTTCGGAAATAAGTGATCTTGAAGAGTAATTCTTCGCTTCTGAAGTTGTCGGGAGAACCGAATATCACCTCTAATACGAGGGACCCCTGCAACGGGCCTCAACGCCTGGTATCACTCCTTTAAAGGTGGTGTTACTTTGGCTAATTCTGGATGGGTCTATCTCCATCTCGTGAACGGCGTCCTGATATATCAGATTAAGACTACTGACGCCGTCCTTGAGGACTCGAGTGAGATGGTATCCATCAATTATTGGGTCGACCACCAAGGCAGCCGATCCTCCGTGCCGGATACTAGTCGGGTGGTCCCTGTGATCAAAGGTGATCGGGCAGGCCGACCAGGGGTTGAATTTGAGGGCAACGGGCTCTACAGTTTATGCGTCTCTGAGCGCGTGTTTGTGCCTTCTCTTTGATATGTGAGTCGCGTAGATCATGTTTACTGTTTTGACTTCTAGTGGGAATTTTTTCTGTCCCCCAGTGTTCGGCTGGCGAGGCTCATCCTCGTCTTCACTTGGTATTTCTCTTCCCTTGTGTTCGGTGTTTAACTTGCCGGCCTGCTTGAAGACCCAGCATTCTCTGTGAGTGTGATTTGCAGGTTTTTCGGGGGTGCCATGAATTTGGCACAATCTGTCCAGGACTTTGTTCAGGCCGGACGGTCCCTCTTTGCTGCCTTTAAATGGCTTCTTTCTTTGACCGGGTCGAGAGCCCCTGAATTTGGCGTTGACCGCCGTGTTGTCCGGACTTTCTTCATTGTTTCCACGCTTGTTCTTATTGCATCGTGGCTTCCTGTTGCCATCCCTGATTTCGGATGTGCCTGGGTCACTGGTGCCTCTACGGGCCAACCAGCTATCCTCTCCCGCGCAAAAGCGGGTCATAAGGCTTGTTAAGGCCGCCATTATCCTCGGCTTTTCTTGGCCGAGGTGTCTGGCAAGCCACTCGTCCCGGATACTATGCTTGAAGGCCGCTAGGGCATCGGCATCCAGACAGTCAACAATTTGATTCTTCTTAGTGAGAAATCTGTTCCAAAGCATACGGGCTAACTCTCCGGGCTGTTGTATTATGTCACTTAGATCGTCTGCGTCCGGAGGTCGGACATAGGTCCCTTGAAAATTGGTCGTGAAAGCGTCCTCAAGTTCCTCCCAACTTCCGATTGAATTTTTGGGGAGGCTTTTCAACCAGTGCCGAACTGGCCCTTTCAACTTGAGGGGAAGGTATTTGATGGCGTGGAGGTCATCCCCACGAGCCATGTGGATATGAAGGATAAAATCCTCAATCCAGACCCCAGGGTCTGTCATTCCGTCGTATGCCTCTATGTTCACGGGTTTGAATCCCTATGGAAATTCGTGATCCAGCACCTCGTCGGTGAAGCACAGAAGGTGCACAGCCCCTCCGTATCTGGACATGTCGTGGCATGCTGTCGACTGTTGTTGTGTCTGGTGTTGATTCCGAACTGGTATTCGATCAATGTGATCGTTTTGGTGACCATAATCCCGCGTCGGAGCATGTCCTCTGGATCCATAGATGGACCTGATCGCGCCGGCCTTTTTGTCCAGGAGCTCACATAAATCGTGTGCAGCGTTGGTGGCTTCTCTATCGCGGCCATGAAGTGGTTGGTCCAGCCGATTGGCCGTATTGTTCTTTGGCGGAATGGGCTCTACGGCCTCATCGTCGGATTCGGGCAGCAACTTGCATTTTGGGTAGCGCTTTGTGTGGCGATTGTTGCCATATTTTTCTTCAGTGTCTAGCACTTTATTCCATCTGCGGTTGAGCGTATCCTGCGCGGCCTTAAGCCTTTGCTTCTGCTTCTTTAGGCTCCTCGCAGTGTCCATAAGCCTTCTGCGGAGGTTGTCTTGTTCCAAACGCTTTTCTGGGATGATGAATGCATCATCGACCGGACTGTCCCCCTCTTTGGGTGCGGGTTGATGAGTTCGGCCCTCGAGATCGATGTGATCGGGCGTCTGCTCTGGGCTGTGTTCAGCGTGGCCTGGCTCATCCTGCTCCATTGCTGGGTCCATATGGTCATTGTTGCCTTTGGATTAGACCGGAGTGTCAATATTTCTTGCGCTGTTATCGCTATTTTTACTGTGACTGGACTTGGAGCGGCGCCTGCGCCATCGTTTTGGCTTTTGTCCGGGGGGTTTATCCTCCGTTGTGTCCTTTTTGTCGCTGTTGTCCTCCTTAGGCGTGTCCACCATGTATATGTCATATGATGAGGTGGCCGTCCAGCGCCCGTGGATGGTGGTTCCAGATCATCCCCTGCATCGACGTCCATACTGTCGACGTCGTCGGACTCGAAGTCAAGCATGTCTGTTAGGTCATCGATAGCGGCTATGAAGTGGGTGGTGGGTGGGCTGCGATTTTCTTCATCGTCCGTGTCCCACTCGAGCCAAACACAGTTCGGCCAAGAGTCTTCTGACAAAGAGAGAGACCTTAAAGTGTTTAGCACGTCGCCAAAGGGCGAGCGCTGACAGATATCCGCGGCAGTGAACTCCATGATTGGTGCCCAATCGGCTTCGATGGGCACGGATGCGCGCGGCCCAGGACCCGCGGCCGGAAACAAGTCCGGGAGTCCGGTGACACATATTTCCTTAGAGGTAGAGTCCGTGTTCGGCTCCAACGCCGATGAGTATGCGGCCTCCATGCTGGGGTCCATCCACCCGTCCTCGGACGACGCGATACGCCCCGGATTTAGGTCCGGAGCTGCTCTAGGTGCGGTATCCCGAATACTGTCCGACAGCCGATCTAAGTCGCGCTCATCCTGACCGTTCGGCGCTCCCAGCGTAGGCCCGAATCCGTCGAAGATCAAGTCTCCGCGGATGTCATCTGTGTAATTCAAGTTTCTGAATCTGCCCTGATGGCCAGGGGCGTAGCTGTCGATCTGCTCCTGATGGCCAAGCGAATTGGCCTGTAGTGCGAAGCCGCCGAACACGAAGATCTGTCCGGGGAGAAAGGTCTCACTCTGGAACGCGTCGTTGTTAATGATTGAAGGAGCCATCGAGCCTTACGGCGACGACATAGAGAAACTCTCAATGAAAGCACCAATGTCGATGTCAAAACCGGTGGATCTCGGGTAGGGGGTCCCAAACTGTGCGTCTAAGGCTAATGGTAACAGGAGATCGGGGACACGATGTTTACCCAGGTTCGGGCCCTCTCGATGGAGGTAATACCCTACTTCCTGCTTGAGTGATCTTGATGATATGAGTATTACAAGAGTTGATCTACCACGAGATCGTAGAGGCTAACCCTAGAAGCTAGCCTATGATTATGATTCTGATTGTTCTCGTCCTACGGACTAAAGCCTCCAGTTTATATAGAAACCGGAGGGGGCTAGGGTTACACAGAGTCGGTTACAGAGAAGGAGATCTAACATCCGAATCTCCAAACTTGCCTTCCACGCAAAGGAGAGTCCCATCCGGACACGGGACGAAGTCTTCACTCTTGTATCTTCACAGTCCAACAGTCCGGCCAAAGTGTATAGTCCGGCTGTCCGGATACCCCCTAATCTAGGACTCCCTCATGGCCCCCCTCCCAATTCAGATTGGGCTTGGGGGGGAGCGCCCCCTCCCTTGCTCCTTTCCCCTCCTTTCCACTAAAGCCCATTAAGGCCCATATACCTCCCGGGGGTTCCGATAACCTCCCGGAGCTCCGGTATTATCCCGATCTCACCCGGAACCATTCCGGTGTCTAAATATAGTCGTCCAATATATCAATTTTTATGTCTCGACCATTTCGAGACTCCTTGTCATGTCTGTGATCACATCCGGGACTCTGAACTACCTTCGATACATCAAAACACATAAACTCATAATATAACCGTCATCGAACTTTAAGTGTGCGGACCCTACGGGTTCAAGAACTATGTAGACATGACCGAGACATGTCTCCGGTCAATAACCAATAGCGGAACATGGATGCTCATATTGGCTCCCACATATTCTATGAAGATCTTTATCGGTCAAACCGCATAACAACATACGTTGTTCCCTTTGTCATCGGTATGTTACTTGCCCGAGATTCGATCGTCAGTATCTCAATACCTAGTTCAATCTCGTTACCATCAAGTCTATTTACTCGTAACGTAATGCATCATCCCGTAACTAACTCATTAGCTACATTGCTTGCAAGGCTTATAGTGATGTGCATTACCGAGAGGGCCCTGAGATACCTCTCCGACAATCGGAGTGACAAATCCTAATCTCAAAATACTTCAACTCAACAAGTACCTTCGGAGACACCTGTAGAGCACCTTTATAATCACCCAGTTACGTTGTGATGTTTGGCAGCACACAAATTGTTCCTCTGATAAGCGGGATTTACATAATCTCATAGTCATAGGAACATGTATAAGTCATGAAGAAAGCAATAGCAACATAGTAAACGATCAAGTGCTAAGCTAACAGAATGGGTCAAGTCAATCACATCATTCTCCTAATGATGTGATCTCGTTAATCAAATAAAAACTCATGTCTATGGTTAGGAAACTTAACCATCTTTGATTCAACGAGCTAGTCAAGTAGAGGCATACTAGTGATACTCTGTTTGTCTATGTATTCACACATGTACTATGTTTCCGGTTAATACAATTCTAGCATGAATAATAAACATTTATCATGATATGAGGAAATAAATAATTACTTTATTATTGCCTCTAGGGCATATTTCCTTCAGTCTCCCACTTGCACTAGAGTCAATAATCTAGATTACACAGTAATGATTCTAACACCCATGGAGCCTTGGTGTTGATCATGTTTTGCTCGTGGAAGAAGCTTAGTCAATGGGTCTGCAACATTCAGATCCGTATGTATCTTGCAAATCTCTATGTCTCCCAGCTCGACTTGGTCCTGGATGGAATTGAAGCGTCTCTAGATGTGCTTGGTTCTCTTGTGAAATCTGGATTCCTTTGCCAAGGCAATTGCACCAGTATTGTCACAAAAGATTTTCATTGGACCCGATGCACTAGGTATGACACCTAGATCGGATATGGACTCCTTCATCCAGACTCCTTCATTTGCTGCTTCCGAAGCAGCTATGTACTCCGCTTCACATGTAGATGCCGCCACAACACTATGTTTAGAACTGCACCAACTGACAGCTCCACCGTTCAATATAAACATGTATCCGGTTTGCTATTTAAAATCGTCCTGGTCAATGTCAAATCTTGCATCAACGTAACCATTTACGACTAGCTCTTTGTCACCTCCATAAATGAGAAACATATCCTTAGTCCTTTTCGGGTATTTCAGGATGTTCTTGACCACTGTCCAGTGATCCACTCCTGGATAACTTTGGTACCTCCCAGCTAAACTAATAGCAAGGCACACATCAGGTCTGGTACATAGCATTGCATACATGATAGAGCCTATGGCTGAAGCATAGGGAACATCTTTCATTTTCTCTCTATCTTCTGTAGTGGTCGGGCATTGAGTCTGACTCAATTTCACACCTTGTATTACAGGCAAGAACCCTTTCTTTCCTTGATCCATTTTGAACCTTTTCAAAACTTTATCAAGGTATGTACTTTGTCAAAGTCCAATTAAGCGTCTTGATCTATCTCTATAGATCTTGATGCCCAATATATAGGCAGCTTCACCGAGGTATTCCATTGAAAAACTTTTATTCAATTATCCTTTTATGCTATCCAGAAATTCTATATCATTTCCAATCAATAATATGTAGTCCACATATAATATTAGAAATGCTACAGAGCTCCCACTCACTTTCTTGTAAATACATGCTTCTCCAAAAGCCGGTATAAAACCATATGCTTTGATCACATTATCAAAGCGTTTAATCCAACTCCGACAGGCTTGCACCAGTCCATAAATGGATCGCTGGAGCTTGCACACTTTGTTAGCACCTTTTGGATCGACAAAACCTTCTGGTTGCAACATATACAACTCTTCTTCCAGAAATCCATTCGGGAATGCAGTTTTGACATCCATTTGCCAAATTTCATAATCATAAAATGCAGCAATTGGTAACATGATTTGGACAGACTTAAGCATCGCTACGGGTGAGAAAGTCTCATCGTGGTCAACCCCTTGAACTTGTCGAAAACCTTTTGCAACAAGTCGAGCTTTGTAGGCAGTAACATTACCATCAGCATCAGTCTTCTTCTTGAAGATCCATTTATTCTCGATGGCTTGCTGATCATCGGGCAAGTCAACCAAAGTCCATACTTTGTTCTCATACATGGATCCCATCTCAGATTTCATGGCCTCAAGCCATTTTGCGGAATCTGGGCTCATCATCGCTTCCTCATAGTTCGTAGGTTCATCATGGCCAAGTAACATAACTTCTAGAATAGGACTACCGTACCACTCTGGTGCGGATCTTACTCTGGTTGACCTACGAGGTTCGGTAGTAACTTGATCTGAAGTCTCACGATCAATATCATTAGCATCCTCACTAACTGGTGTAGGCGTCACAGGAACTGGTTTCTGTGATGAACTACTTTCCAATAAGGGAGTTGGTACATTTACCTCATCAAGTTCTACTTTCCTCCAACTCACTTCTTTCGAGAGAAACTCCTTCTCTAGAAAGGATCCATTCTTGGCAACGAAAGTCTTCCCTTCGGATCTGTGATAGAAGGTGTACACAACAGTTTCCTTTGGGTATTCTATGAAGACACATTTCTCTGATTTAGGTTCAAGCTTATCAGGTTGAAGTTTTTCCACATAAGCATCGCAGCCCCAGACTTTAAGAAACGACAACTTTGGTTTCTTGCCAAACCACAGTTCATAAGGCATCGTCTCAATGGATTTTGATGGTGCCCTATTTAACGTGAATGTAGCCGTCTCTAAAGCATAACCCCAAAACGATAGCGGTAAATCAGTAAGAGACATCATTGATCGCACCATATCTAGTAAAGTACGATTACAACGTTCGGACACACCATTACGCTGTGGTGTTCCGGGTGGCGTGAGTTGCGAAACTATTCTGCATTCTTTCAAATGTAGACCAAACTCGTAACTCAAATATTCTCCTCCACGATCAGATTGTTGAAACTTTATTTTCTTGTTACGATGATTTTCAACTTCACTCTGAAATTCTTTGAACTTTTCAAATGTTTCAGACTTATGTTTCATTAAGTAGATATACCCATATCTGCTTAAATCATCTGTGAAGGTGAGAAAATAACGATACCCGCCGCGAGCCTCAACATTCATTGGACCACATACATCAGTATGTATGATTTCCAATAAATCAGTTGCTCGCTCCATAGTTTCGGAGAACGGCGTTTTAGTCATCTTGCCCATGAGGCATGGTTCGCAAGTACCAAGTGATTCATAATCAAGTGATTCCAAAAGTCCATCAGTATGGAGTTTCTTCATGCGATTTACACCAATATGACCCAAACGGCAGTGCCACAAATAAGTTGCACTATCATTATTAAATCTGCATCTTTTGGCTTCAACATTATGAATATGTGTATCACTACTATCGAGATTCATCAAAAATAGACCACTGTTTACGAGTTCATGACCATAAAAGATATTACTCATATAAATAGAACAACCATTATTCTCAGATTTAAATGAATAGCCGTCTCGCATCAAACAAGATCCAGATATAATGTTCATGCTCAACGCTGGCATCAAATAACAATTATTCAGGTCTAAAACTAATCCCGAAGGTAGATGTATAGGTAGCGTGCCGACGGCGATCACATCGACTTTGGAACCATTTCCCACGCGCATCGTCACCTCGTCCTTAGCCAGTGTTCGCTTAATCCGTAGTCCCTGTTTTGAGTTGAAAATATTAGGAACAGAACCAGTATCAAATACCCAGGTGCTACTACGAGCTCTGGTAAGGTACACATCAATAACATGTATATCACATATACCTTTGTTCACCTTGCCATCCTTCTTATCCACCAAATACTTGGGGCAGTTCGGCTTCCAGTGACCAGTCTGCTTGCAGCAGAAGCACTCAGTCTCAGGCTTAGATCCAGACTTGGGTTTCTTCTCTTGAGCAGCAACTTGTTCGATGTTCTTTTTGAAGTTCCCCTTCTTCTTCCCTTTGCCCTTTTTCTTGAAACTGGTGGTCTTATTGACCATCAACACTTGATGCTCCTTTTTGATTTCTACCTCCGCAGCCTTTAGCATTGCGAAGAGCTCGAGAATTGTCTTATCCATCCCTTGCATGTTATAGTTCATCACGAAGCTCTTGTAGCTTGGTGGAAGTGATTGAAGAATTCTGTCAATGACGCAATCATCCGGAAGATTAACTCCCAGTTGAATCAATGATTGTTATACCCAGACATTCTGAGTATATGCTCACTGACAGAACTATTCTCCTCCATCTTGCAGCTGTAGAACTTATTGGAGACTTCATATCTCTCAATCCAGGCATTTGCTTGAAATATTAACTTCAACTCATGGAACATCTCATATGCTCCATGTCGTTCAAAACATCGTTGAAGTCCCGGTTCTAAGTCGTAAAGCATGGCACACTGAACTATCGAGTAGTCATCAGCTTTGCTCTGCCAAACGTTCACAATGTCTGCAGTTGCATCTACAGCAGGCCTGGCACCCAGCGGTGCTTCCATGATGTAATTCTTGTGTGCAGCAATGAGGATAATCCTCAAGTTACGGACCCAGTCCGTGTAATTGCTACCATCATCTTTCAACTTTGCTTTCTCAAGGAACGCATTAAAATTGAACGGAACAACAGCACGAGCCATCTATCTACAACAACATAGACATGCAAAAAACACTATCAGGTACTAAGTTCATGATAAATTTAAGTTCAATTAATCATATTACTTAAGAAGTCCCACTTAGATAGACATCCCTCTAATCATCTAAGTGATCACGTGATCCAAATCAACTAAATGATAACCGATCATCACGTGAAATGGAGTAGTTTTCAATGGTGAACATCACTATGTTGATCATATCTACTATATGATTCACGCTCGACCTTTCGGTCTCAGTGTTCTGAGGCCATATCTGCATATGCTAGGCTCGTCAAGTTTAACCTAAGTATTCTGCGTGTGCAAAACTGGCTTGCACCCGTTGTAGATGGATGTAGAGCTTATCACACCCAATCATCATGTGGTGTCTGGGCACGACGAACTTTGGCAACGGTGCATACTCAGGGAAAACACTTTTATCTTGAAATTTAGTGAGAGATCATCTTATAATGCTACTGTCAATCAAAGCAAGATAAGATGCATAAAGGATAAACATCACATGCAATCAATATAAGTGATATGATATGGCCATCATCATCTTGTGCTTGTGATCTCCATCTCCGAAGCACCGTCATGATCACCATCGTCACTGGCGCGACACCTTGATCTCCATCGTAGCATCATTGTCGTCTCGCCAACTATTGCTTCTACGACTATCGCTACCACTTAGTGATAAAGTAAAGCAATTACAGGGCGATTGCATTGCATACAATAAAACAGCAACCATATGGCTCCTGCCAGTTGCGGATAACTTGGTTACAAAACATGATCATCTCATACAATAAAATATAGCATCATGTCTTGACTATATCACATCACAACATGCCCTGCAAAAACAAGTTAGACGTCCTCTACTTTGTTGCTGCAAGTTTTACGTGGCTGCCACGGGCTGAGCAAGAACTATTTCTTACCTACGCATCAAAACCACAATGATAGTTTGTCAAGTTAGTGTTGTTTTAACCTTCTCAAGGACCGGCCGTAGCCACACTTAGTTCAACTAAAGTTGGAGAAACTGACACCCGCCAGCCACCTGTGTGCAAAGCACGTCGGTAGAACCAGTCTCACGTAAGCGTATGCGTAATGTCGGTCCGGGCCACTTCATCCAACAATACCGCTGAACCAAAGTATGACATGCTGGTAAGCAGTATGACTTGTATCGCCCACAACTCACTTGTGTTCTCCTCGTGCATATAACATCTACACATAAAAACCTGGCTCGGATGCCACTGTTGGGAAACATAGTAATTTTAAAAAAATTCCTACGCACACACAAGATCATGGTGATGCATACCAACAAGAGGGGAGAGTGTTGTCCACGTACCCTCGTAGACCGAAAGCGGAAGCGTTAGCACAACGCGGTTGATGTAGTCGTACGTCTTCACGATCCGACCGATCAAGTACCGAATGCACGGCACCTCCGAGTTTAGTACACGTTCAACTCTATGACGTCCCTCGAACTCTGATCCAGCTGAGGTTTGAGGGAGAGTTCCGTCAGCACGACGGCGTTGTGATGATGATGATGTTCTACCGACGCAGGGCTTCGCCTAAGCACCACTACGATATTATCGAGGTGGATTATGGTAGAGGGGGGCACCGCACACGGCTAAGAGATCCAAGGGATCAATTTTTGTCTCTATGGGGTGCCCCCCTCCTCTGTATATAAAGGAGGAGAGGAGAGAGCCATCCAAGGGGAGGAGGAGCGCCCAAGGGGGGAGTCCTACTCCCACCGGGAGTAGGACTCCTCCTTTTCCTATTTGGAGAGGGAGAGGGAAGGAAGAGGAAGGAGGGAGGAAGGAAAGGGGGCCGGGTGAAGGAAATGTGCCCTAGAGGCAATAATAAAGTTATTATTTATTTTCTTATATAATGATGAATGTTTATTATTCATACTAGAATTGTATTAACCGGAAACATGATACATGTGTGAATACATAGACAAACTAAGTGTCACTAGTATGCCTCTACTTGACTAGCTCGTTTATCAAAGATGGTTATGTTTCCTAGCCATGGACAAAGATTTGTCATTTGATTAACGGGATCACATCATTAGGAGAACGATGTGATTGACTTGACCCATTCCGTTAGCTTAGCACTTGATCGTTTAGTATGTTGCTACTGCTTTTTTCATGACTAATACATATTCCTGTGACTATGAGATTATGCAACTCCCGTTTACCAGAGGAACACTTTGTGTGCTACCAAACGTCACAACGTAACTAGGTGATTATAAACGTGCTCTACAGGTGTCTCCAAAGGTACTTGTTGGGTTGGCGTATTTCAAGATTAGGATTTGTCACTTCGATTGTCGGAGAGGTATCTCTAGGCCCACTCGGTAATGCACATCACCATAAGCCTTGCAAGCATTTCAACTAATTAGTTAGTTGCGGGATGATGTATTACGGAACGAGTAAAGAGACTTGCCGGTAACGAGATTGAACTAGGTATTGAGATAACGACGATCAAATCTCGGGCAAGTAACATCCCAGTGACAAAGGGAACAACGTATGTTGTTATGCGGTTTGACCGATAAAGATCTTCGTAGAATATGTGGGAGCCAATATGAGCATCCAGGTTCCGCTATTGGTTATTGACCGGAAACGTGTTTCGGTGATGTCTACATTGTTCTCGAACCCGTAGGGTCCGCACGCTTAAAGTTAGATGACAGTTATATTATGAGTTTATGTGTTTTGATGTACCGAAGGAGTTCGGAGTGCCATATGAGATCGGGTACATGACGAGGAGTCTCGAAATGGTCGAGACGTAAAGATTGATATATTGGACGACTACATTCGGACTTCAGAAAGGTTCCGAGTGATTCGGCTATTTTTCGGAGTACCGGAGAGTTACGGGAATTCGACGGGGAGTATATAGGCCTTATTGGGCCATACGGGAATAGAGGAGAGAGGCCGAAAGGAAGGAGGCGCGCAGCCCCCCTCTGGTCTGAATTGGACAAGGGGTGCAGCCCCCTTTTCCTTCCTCCTCTCCCCCTCTTTGCTTCTCTCCTACTCCAACAAGGGAAGGAGGAGTCCTACTCCCGGTTGGAGTAGGACTCCCCCTTCGCGCGCCTCCTCCTGGCCGGCCGCCCCCTCCCCCTTGATCCTTTATATATGGGGGCAGGAGGGCACCTCTAGACACAACAATTGATCCCTTGTATCTCTTAGCCGTGTGCGGTGCCCCCCTCCACCGTAGTCCACCTCAATAATATCGTAGCGGTGCTTAGGCGAAGCCCTACGACGCTAGAACATCATCATCGTCACCATGCCGTCGTGCTGACGAAACTCTCCCTTGACACTAGGCTGGATCGGAGTTCGAGGGACATCATCGAGCTGAACGTGTGCAAGAACTCAGAGGTGTCGTGCTTTCGGTGCTTGATCGGTCGGGCCATGAAGAGGTACGACTACATCAACCGCGTTGTGCTAATGCCTCCGCTTTCAATCTACGAGGGTACATGGACACACTCTCCCCTCTCGTTGCTATGCATCACCATGATCTTCCGTGTGCGTAGGAAATTTTTTGAAATTACTACGTTCCCCAACAGTGGCATCCGAGCCTAGGTTTTATGCGTTGATGTTATATGCATGAGTAGGACACAAGTGAGTTGTGGGCGATACAAGTCATACTGCTTACCAGCATGTCATACTTTGGTTCGGCGGTATTGTTGGATGAAGCGGCCCAGACCGACATTACGTGTATGCTTACGCGAGACTGGTTTTACAGCCATGCTTTGCACACAAGTGACTAGCGGGTGTCAGTTTCTCCAACTTTAGTTGAACCGAGTGTGGCTACGCCCGGTCCTTGAGAAGGTTAAAATAGCAGTAACTTGACGAACTATCGTTGTGGTTTTGATGCGTAGGTAAGAACGGTTCTTGCTCAGCCCGTAGCAGCCACGTAAAATTTGCAACAACAAAGTAGAGGACGTCTAACTTGTTTTTGCAGGGCATGTTGTGATGTGATATGATCAAGACGTGATACTATATTTTATTGTATGGGATGATCATGTTTTGTAACCGAGTTATCGGCAACTGGCAGGATCCATATGGTTGTCGCTTTATTGTATGAAATGCAAGCGCCCTGTAATTGCTTTACTTTATCACTAAGCGGTAGCGATAGTCGTAGAAGCAATAGATGGTGAAACGACAACGATGCTACGATGGAGATCAAGGTGTCGCGCTGGTGACGATGGTGATCACGACGGTGCTTTGGAGATGGAGATCACAAGCACAAGATGATGATGGCCATATCATATCACTTATATTGACTGCATGTGATGTTTATCCTTTATGCATCTTATCTTGCTTTGATTGACGGTAGCATTTTAAGATGATCTCTCACTAATTATCAAGAAGTGTTCTCCCTGAGTATGCACCGTTGCGAAAGTTCTTCGTGTTGAGACACCACGTGATGATCGGGTGTGATAGGCTCTACGTTCAAATACAACGGGTGCAAAACAGTTGCACACGCGGAATACTCAGGTTAAACTTGACAAGCCTAGCATATACAGATATGGCCTCGGAACACAGAGACCGAAAGGTCGAATGTGAATCATATAGTAGATATGATCAACATAGTGATGTTCACCATTGAAAACTACTCCATCTCACGTGATGATTGGACATGGTTTAGTTGATTTGGATCACGTGATCACTTAGATGACTAGAGAGATGTCTGTCTAAGTGGGAGTTCTTAAGTAATATGATTAATTGAACTTTAAATTATCATGAACTTAGTCCTGGTAGTATTTTGCAAATTATGTTGTAGATCAATAGCTCGCGTTGTTGCTTCCCTATGTTTTATATGTGTTCCTAGAGAAAACTAAGTTGAAAGATGTTAGTAGCAATAATGCGGACTTGGTCCGTGATCTGAGGTTTATCCTCATTGCTGCACAGAAGAATTATGTCCTTTATGCACCGCTAGGTGACAGACCTATTGTAGAAGCAGATGCAGACGTTGTGAACGTTTGGCTAGCTCAATATGATGACTACTTGAGAGTTTTGTGCACCATGCTTTATGGCCTAGAACCGGGACTACAAAAATGTTTTTGAAACGTCATGGAACATATAAGATGTTTCAAGAGATGAAATTGGTATTTCAGACTCATGCCCGTGTCAAGAGGTATGAGACCTTTGACAAATACTTCTCCTAAAAGATGGAGGAGAATTGCTCAACTAGTGAGAAAATACTTAGATTGTCTGAGTACTACAATCGCTTGAATCAAGTGGGAGTTAATCTTCCAGATAAGATAGTGATTGGTAGAGTTCTCTAGTCACCATCACCAAGTTATTGGAACTTCGTGATGAACTATAATGCAAGGGATGACGAAAACGATTCCCGAGCTCTTCGTGATGCTGAAATCGAGGAAGGTAGAAATCAAGAAAGAGCATCAAGTGTTGATGATTGACAAGACCACTAGTTTCAAGAAAAGGGCAAAGGGAAAGAAAGGGAACTTCAAGTAGAATGACAAGCAAGTTGTCACTCCCGCGAAGAAGCCCAAAGCTGGACCAAAGCCTGAAACTTAGTGCTTACACTGCAAAGGAAATGGTCACTAGAAGCGGAAATGCCCTGACTATTTGGTGGATAAGAAGGATGGCAAAGTGAACAAGGGTATACTTGATATACAGGTTATTGATGTGTACCTTACTAGTGTTTATAGTAGCACCTGAGTATTTGATACTTGTTTGGTTGCTAAAAACTAGTAACTCGAAACAGGAGTTACAGAATAAACAGAGACTAGTTGAGGGTGAAGTGACGATGAGTGTTGGAAGTAGTTCCAAGATTGATATGATCATCATTGCACATTCTCTATACTTTCGGGATTAGTGTTAAACCTAAATAAATGTTATTTGGCGTTTGCGTTGAGCATAAATATGATTTGATCATGTTTATTGCAATACGGTTATTCATTTAAAGTTAGAGAATAATTGTTGTTCTGTTTACATGAATAAAACCTTCGATGGTCATACACCCAATGAAAATAGTTTATTGGATCTCGATCATAGTGATACACATGTTTATAATATTGATGCCAAAAATATGCAAAGTTTATAATGATAGTGCAACTTATTTGTGGCACTGCCATTTGGGTCATATCAGTGTAAAGCGCATGAAGAAACTCCATAAAAATGGATTTTTAGAATCACTTGGCTATGAATCATTTGATGCTTGCGGACCGTGCCTTTTGGGCAAGATGACTAAAACTCTGTTCTCCGGAACAATGGAACGAGCTAGTGACCTATTGGAAATAATACATACTGATGTATGCGGTCCAATGAGTATTGATGCTCATGGCGGGTATCGTTATTTTCATACGTTCACAAGATGATTTGAGCAGATATGAGTATATCTACTTAATAAAACACAAGTCTGAAACATTTGAAAAGTTCAAAGAATTTTAGAGCAAAGTGAAGAATCATCGTAACAAGAAAATAAAGTTTCTATGATATGATCGTGGAGGAGAATATTTGAGTTACGAGTTTGGCCTTAATATAAAACAATGTGGAATAGTTTCACAGTTCACACCACCTGGAACACCACAATGTTATGGTGTGTCCGAACGTCGTAACCACACTTTATTGGATATTGTGCGACCTATGATGTCTCTTATCGGTTTACCACTATCGTTTTGGGGTTATGCATTAGAGACAGTTGCATTCACTTTAAATAGGGCACCATCAAAATCCGTTGAGACGACGGTTTCTGAGCTGTGGTTTGGCAAGAAACCAAAGTTGTCGTTTCTTAAAGTTTGGGGCTGCGATGCTCATGTGAAAAAGTTTCAACCTGATAAGCTCGAACCTAAATCGGAGAAGTGTGTCTTCATAGAATACCCAAAGGAAACTATTGGGTACACCTTCTATCACAGATCCAAAGGCAAGATATTCGTTGCTAAGATGGATCCTTTCTAGAGAAGGAGTTTCTCTCGAAAGAAGTGAGCGGGAGAAAAGTAGAACTTGATAAGGTAATAGTACCTTCTCCTGAATTGGAAAATAGTTTATCACTGAAATCAGTTCCAGTGATTCCTACACCAATTAGTGAGGAAGCTAATGATGATGATCATGAAACTTCAGATCAAGTTACTACAGAACCTCGTAGGTCTTCCAGAAGTACGGTCCGCACCAGAGTGGTACGGTAATCCTGCTCTAGAAGTCATGTTACTAGAGCTTAATAAACCTACGAACTATGAGGAAGCAATGATGAGCCCAGATTCTGCGAAATGGTTTGAGGCCATGAAATCCGAGATGGGATCCATGCATGAGAACAAAGTGTGGACTTTGGTGGACTTGCCCGATGATTGGCAAGCCATAGAAAATAAATGGATCTTCAAGAGGAAGACAGACACTGATAGTAGTGTTACTATCTAGAAAGCTCGACTTGTCGCAAAAAGTTTTTCGACAAGTTCAAGGTGTTGAATACAATGAGATTTTCTCACTCGTATCGATGCTTAAAGTCTGTCCGAATCATATTAGCAATTGCCACATTTTATGAAATCTGGCAAATGGATGTCAAAACTACATTCCTTAATGGATTTATTAAAGAAGAGTTGTATATGATGCAACCAGAAGGTTTTGTCAATCCCAAAGGTGCTAACAAATTGTGCAAGCTCCAGCGATCCATCTATGGACTGGTGCAAGCATCTTGGAGTTAGAATATATGCTTTGATAAGTTGATCAAAGCATATAGTTTTATATGGACTTGCAGTGAAGCCTGTATTTACAATAAAGTGAGTGGGAGCACTACAGCCTTTCTGATAATTATATGTGAGTGACATATTGTTGATCAGAAATGATGTAAAAAATTTCTGGAAAGCATAAAGAAGTATTTGAAAGGAGTTATTTAAAAGAAAGACCTCAGTAAAGCTACTTACATATTGAGCATCAAGATCTATTGAGATAGATCAAGACGCTTGATAAGATTTTCAATAAGTACATACCTTGACAAGATTTTGAAGTAGTTCAAAATGGAAGAGTCAAAGAAAGAGTTCTTGTCTGTGTTGCAAAGGTATGAAATTGAGTAAGACTCAAATCCCGACCACGGCAGAAAATAGAAAGAGAATGAAAGTCATTCCCTATGCATCAGTCATAGGTTCTATAAAAGTATGCCATGGACTAGACCTATTGTATACTCTGCCCTGGTTTGGCAAGGGAGTACAATAGTGATCTAGGAGTAGATCACTCGACATTGGTCAAAATTATCCTTAGTGGAATAAGGATATGTTTCTCGATTCTGGAGGTGACAAAAGGTTCGTCGTAAAGGGTTACGTTGATACAAGTTTTGGCAGTGATCCAGATGACTCTAAGTCTTAATCTGGATACATATTGAAAGTGGGAGCAATTAGCTAGAGTAGCTCCATGCAGAGCATTGTAGACATAGAATATTTGCAAAATACATACGGCTCAGAATGTGACAGACCCGTTGACTAAACTTCTCTCACAAGCAAAACATGAGCATACCTTAGTACTCTTTGGGTGTTAATCACATAGCGATCTGAACTAAATTATTGACTCTAGTAAATCCTTTGGGTGTAGATCACATGATGATGTGAACTATTGGGTATTAATCACATACAGATGTGAATATTGGTGTTAAATCACATGGCGATGTGAACTAGATTATTGACTCTAGTGCAAGTGGGAGACTGAAGGAAATATGCCCTAGAGGTAATAATAAAGTTATTATTTATTTCCTTATATCATGATGAATGTTTATTATTCATGCTAGAATTGTATTAACCGGAAACATGATACATGTGTGAATACATAGACAAACTAAGTGTCACTAGTATGCCTCTACTTGACTAGCTCATTTATCTAAGATGGTTATGTTTCCTAGCCATGGACAAAGAGTTGTCATTTGATTAACGGGATCACATCATTAGGAGAACGATGTGATTGACTTGACCAATTCCGTTAGCTTAGCACTTGATCGTTTAGTATGTTGCTACTACTTTCTTCATGACTTATACAAGTTCCTGTGACTATGAGATTATGCAACTCCCGTTTACCAGAGGAACACTTTGTGTGCTACCAAACGTCACAACGTAACTGGGTGATTATAAAGGTGCTCTACAGGTGTCTCCAAAGGTACTTGTTGGGTTGGCGTATTTCGAGATTAGGATTTGTCACTTCGATTGTCGGAGAGATCTTTGGGCCCATTCGGTAATGCACATCACTATAAGCCTTGCAAGCATTGCAACTAATTAGTTAGTTGCGGGATGATGTATTACGGAACGAGTAAAGAGACTTGCCGGTAACGAGATTGAACTAGGTATTGAGATACCGACGATCAAATCTCGGGCAAGTAATATACCGATGACAAAGGGAACAACATATGTTGTTATGCGGTTTGACCGATAAATATCTTCATAGAATATGTGGGAGCCAATATGAGCATCCAGGTTCCGCTATTGGTTATTGACCGGAAACGTGTTTCGGTCATGTCTACATTGTTTTCGAACCCGTAGGGTTCGCACGCTTAAAGTTAGATGACAGTTATATTATGAGTTTATGTGTTTTGATGTACCGAAGGAGTTCGGAGTCCCGTATGAGATCGGGGACATGACGAGGAGTCTCGAAATGGTCGATACGTAAAGATCGATATATTGGACGACTATATTCGGACTTCGGAAAGGTTCCGAGTGATTCGGGTATTTTTCGGAGTACCGGAGAGTTAAAGGAATTCGCCGGGGAGTATATGGGCCTTATTGGGCCATACGGGAATAGAGGAGAGAGGCCAAAAGGAAGGAGGCGTGCAGCCCCCCTTTGTTCCGAATTGGACAAGGGGTGCAGCCCCCTTTTCCTTCCTCCTCTCCCCCTCTTTCCTTCTGTCCTACTCCAACAAGGGAAGGAGGCGTCCTACTCCCGGTGGGAGTAGGACTCCCCCTTGGCACGCCTCCTCCTGGCCGGCCGCCCCCTCCCCCTTGATCCTTTATGTACGGGGGCAGGGGGCACCTCGAGACACAACAATTGATCCCTTGGATCTCTTAGCCGTGTGCGGTGCCCCCCTCCACCATAGTCCACCTCGATAATATTGTAGCGGTGCTTAGGTGAAGCCCTGCGACGGTAGAACATCATCATCGTCACCACGCCGTCGTGCTGACGGGACTCTCCCTTGACACTCGGCTGGATCGGAGTTCGAGGGACGTCATCGAGCTAAATGTGTGCAAGAACTCAGAGGTGTCGTGCTTTCGATGCTTGATCGGTCGGGCCGTGAAGA
Organism: Triticum dicoccoides; assembly: GCF_002162155.2. Lineage (NCBI taxonomy): Eukaryota > Viridiplantae > Streptophyta > Magnoliopsida > Poales > Poaceae > Triticum > Triticum dicoccoides. Next base: position 655,115,469 of record NC_041383.1, on the reverse strand, counting down.
CGTACGACTACATCAACCGCATTGTGCTAATGCTTCCGCTTTCGGTCTACGAGGGTACGTGGACACACTCTCCCCTCTCGTTGCTATGCATCACCATGATCTTGCGTGTGCATAGGAATTTTTTTGAAATTACTACGTTCCCCAACATCGGCCCCCCTCCCAATTCGGATTGGGCTTGGGGGGGGGGGCCCTCCATTGCTCCTTTCCCCTCCTTTCCACTAAAGCCCGTTAAGGCCCATATACCTCCCAGGGGGTTCCGATAACCTCCCGGAGCTCCGGTATTATCACGATATGTGACACTCCAAAAAAAATTGTCTTTGTTTTCAGCAAAAGCCTTGCTTGGTTTGAAGATGGTCATTTAAACCCTTCCTAAAAACCTCTCTTCTGAGTTTCCCTTCTCAAAAGCATTTCTTGGATTTGTTTTTCAAAAAGAACCTTAAATGGTTTTGGAGCTATTCTTTGGTTTTGATCCATCCTTGGTTTTACCATGCCTCTTGTGGTAAATTTCTCCCAAAATCCCTCCTTCCACTTTAGGGCAATCGAAACATTCTGTCCCAATAGGATAAATCCACTTTTGGATTTTTATCCTTTTGTTTTTCTCCCCAAAACAATTCTGCCAATTATTCTAAGCCTAGATGCTCGACAAAGGAAGTGCCTAATTACCTTTGAGTTTTGATCTCAAACCAACTCCTCTGGATAGTCCTTGGCACCCACAACCTAGAACCATCAAGATCCACTCTTCCTCTTTTCAAAATTTCCAAGTTTCATCCTCTGCAAGTTTGGACCATATTTGTCAAATTTGGTGAAATTCATATCTCCTCTTCCCCAAAAATTCTACCAAAATTCAGGCAGCCCTCAGATGCAATGAGAGACCACCACACCAAAGATCAGCTCGAGGAAAATTCCCCTCATGCCAAAACCATTTCGTCGAACACTTGGCCGGCACTATTCAGGTGCATTTTCAGTAAGTTCAGTAAATTCAGATTTTTGCAGTGTCATTTTTTCGTCAGGGAATGGTCACTGATCACCCGTGCACCTTGGCGCTTTGCACACAGCCTCTTCCCCCTGGCCAGAGCACCGCACGACCACTTGGACGGACGCAGGCGTCGGTGGAGGCGAGCATCTTCAACGCCGACAGCCTCTGCGGTGGCAGGGCCACCCGTGGCGGCCAAACGGAGCCAGCACCGGCCCGTTACGCCGTTCTGCGCCGCCCTTTGCTCCCTAGCCCTCCGCGTGGCTCATGCATTCCAGCGCACCCCCGCAGCACTGTCGTCGTGGCCCGGCAAGCACAGGGCACGCCCTCTGCCGCCGACGGGCCTACGCCGCCCCGTTCCGTCGAATCCACCCAGGACTCCTAATCCAAGCTTATTTAGCGTCAAAACGGAACCAGTGGAACTCCACGTTGATGCCCAACTCCCTAAACCTCCCCGACCAAGCTCTGCGCCGCCATAACCATCGCCGAAGAACTCCGTTCACGGCCACCGCCTCGGATCGCCTATAAAAAGGAGCCCCGAGCTCGCTCCCGTGCACGCACCACCACTGCACCTCACAATCACTCCGCCAAGCCACTAGGAGGACCTCGAGGAGGTCTCCTCCCGCAACTCCGGCCGCCCCGATCCGCCTCGACCATCAGCTCGAATCACTCCGGTGAGGCTATCCCTGTCGCCCAAACCACGTCAGTAGCCACCTTGGGCACCCAGTGAGCTAACCCAAGCTTCAATTTGACCTTCGCTGCCCTCCCCGACGAGAGCCAACTCCACCCGAGCCGCCGTCCGCCAGAGCAAGGGTCGCCGTCGACGTAGTGCTCGCCGGCGACCACCACCACCAACCACCGACGCGGAAGGACACGCTGATCACTCTGGTACCGCCCGATCCCCCTGCCTCGCCGTGGATCGCCGCGGTGACCACCTCAGCTCTCGGGCGCCGGCAGACTCTGTTCTTCCCCGTTTAAAAATTCAAACCTGACGGGTGCGACCCCCCTCGCCAGAGTTTTCTCTTTTTCCGAATCGTTTTCTGTTTTATTCAGTTGACCCCTGGAAACTTTCTATTTCATTACAGCTGGGTCCCTGGTTTTAAAACCTTTATAACTTTCAAATAGAAAATGATTTTTGGTTGATTCTTTTTCTGTCATCTTTATTTTTCTGTCTAGTTTTTTTTCATATTTATTTGAAAAATATTTGGAACACTTTTCTGTGCACACGCGGTATTTATGATAAGTACGTATTTTTCTTATACCATAGATACCGGAGGAGGTGACGGAGCCGCGAACTTCGCCAAGTTAGACTCCGACTACTCCGAACCAGGCAAGCATGTTTGAACTCTTGATATGATGAGTGGTTGTTGCATGTTTGCATTTAGTAGTATCATAGCATGTTTATGAACATTTCGTTGAATGTTATATTTCATGCAAAAATGAGGCAAGTGAGTTTCGGAAATCCATATGTTGTTGGATATAAATTTGCATGGCCATGTGATGGCATGAGAATGGGTAAGATGGCAGTGTTGTGGCATGCCAGTCTTATGCCAGTCTATTTGACTCCAGTATCAACGTGAATCAAGTCACATTCCCATTCATTTCTATTCCCGTACTACCACATGTTTTCCACAAGGAATATGGCTTAGTAAGTTGCAAACCGTTTTCCTGGTACACACCAAATAGAGAGGCCGGATGAGGGTTCCATGGCCCTGGATTAAAGCCCGTCATCCGCTCAGGGGGCATGGGTGTTTCCGGTTGGGACTGAGAGGGGGGCACCCCTTAGAGCGCGCGTATAGAAATTTGATCCCATGCTATTCGAGGTTGTGACCTACCCGTCTCAAAGTTTTTCTTGATCGTTGTCAAGGGTGATCCCTGGCATCGTGAGGTGGAATGGGTGTGTACTGGTTAAATGTGTTTCTACCGAAATACCGTAAACGGAACTAGTCATTCATGACTACGGAAATCCGTTGGCTGTGGGCAATTAGTACAAACTTTGCATAGTCAAAAAAAATCCTTTGAATCATCTTGTACATGTCCAAGTACTGTGTTCATCTTATCTCATCAAATGACAGTCTCAGTGACAAAACTCCGGTGAACCACATGAGTGTTAATTCCGGTTAAAAGTTTATTCTTATGGATGGACTAACCTGTTATTCACTTTTGATATAAGCCCTTTCTGTGATGTCGCTCAGACGTCCGACTGTGGCACACTTGTTATTTACTTTTGATATAAGCCCTTTCTGTGATGTCGCTCAGACGTCCGACTGTGGCACGCTTGTTATTTACTTTTGATATAAGCCCTTTCTGTGATGTCGCTCAGACGTCCGACTGTGGCACACTTGTTATTTACTATTGATATAAGCCCTTTCTGTGATGTCGCTCAGACGTCCGACTGTGGCACGCTTGCTATTTATTTTCAATAAAAGCCCTTTCTGTGATGTCGCTTAGACGTCCAACTGTGGCACGCTGGTTATTTATTTTTCAATAAAAGCCCTTTCTGCGATGTCGCCCAGACGTCCGACTGTGGCACGCTTGTCTTTTACTTTTCAATATAAGCCCTTTATGTGGTGTCGCTTAGACGCCCGACTGCGGCATGATTTTCATTTGTTTACCTTTCGAGGCGTCGCTCCAGACACCCGATCGGTTTTCAGATATTTGTTTTACTTATCATGTCGTGCAAATTTTTATTATTGGAATGAGCATTATTAATTTGTTCACGACGCATTCATGCATGCATTTGTTATATCTTTTGTGCGAACTGTCTTGCGAGCACTTTCAAAGTACTCACCTGGCTTGTTGATTTGGCCAGATGTTGATGAAAGCGATCTCGTGGATGAAGAGTTCGATAGCGAGTCCGACGCCTAGAGGAGTCCCAGACAGTCCCGTGCGATCCTGTATTTGGTCACTGTATTATATCCGCTTCCGCTACCCCAGAAATAAATTCATCGAGCCTCACCTCGATGCTCGATGAGCTGCCAGTTTAGGAGTCAAGTTATCCACCACCACTTTTATCTCGAGCTAGTAGCATGTCACCACACCCCTGTGTCATAACCGCCCTTATGTATAATATTGGCGTGTTTGTAATAAATTGTTGAGCAGCCTCGGCTCAACTCTGTAATATATTTAATGCTACTGGTCCTCTGTATTTCAAGTATTTGTCTACCAGTAAGGATAACTCTTCCTATACTGAAATCAAGAGATCGATTTCTCAATAAGTATTTTATTGAAAAACCGGTCGTGACAAACTTGGTACCAGAGCCAGGCTGACTGTAGGAAGCCACTAGGTGCGATTGCTAATCGGTTATTAGCATAGTAGAGTTTATTCTTATTTTTACAAATGTAGTCATTTTCTGACAGTCAGCATAAATTTATGATCTGACCATTCAGAATTTTCGCCTACTCTTGTAGATGGCTGGCAACGACTGTGAGTCACAGGTGTTCGCCAACGTGCCTGAGGGGTTCGTCAAGCTCCTCTCCTTCATCGTTCAGGTCGCGATGGGGCCATCAGTGCGCCCCGTCTTCACACTCTACCCACACAAGATCAACGACAATCTGACCATGCACCAGGCCACAGTGCAATTCAAGGGAGGGCGTGTTGAGTTACGCCGCTTCTGGTTCTTGGGGAGAGGCATGCCTACAGAGAGGCATGCTATGCAGATGGCTGCCCGTGAGGCGATAGCTCGTCTCCGGGATGTTCTTCCTGCAATGAAGACTTGTCGCTACCGCTATCTTCCATACCACATGCCATACACTTGTCACTACTCATTCGCTTGCCCCAGAGGAGAGCTTGACAAGGCCTTTGAGATGCTTGTCGAGTACCTCCGAGCTCTGGAGGCAGCCTTCGATAGCATGGTGGACGACCTTGTTGCTGCCCGCATGGACTCGGTCCATGGCTGTGCCGCCAACAGGAGGGAACTCCTGCACACCGCTCCACCGCTGACTTTCATCTCGTCATCGGCATCCCATTCACCTACCATTCTCGCCACTGATCGTCGACTACCTACCACCGAGGAGTTCAACCAAGTCATTGCGCCCACTCCTATTCGCATTACTCCACCTTTTGCACCCACTCCTGTTCGTGTTACTCCGCCTATGGCACCCGCTCCACCAGCTCAGCGCGTCGCTTCACGTCTGGAGCCTATTAGCGAGGAGGAAGTTGAGTCCCCCGCCTCTCTGCGCCTCACCCTCGGCAGGCCAAGGGAGATCCTCACCATCTCCGACTGAGTACGCTTAGCCGCCATGCTATGTACCGACTTGTGCTATATGTTTATATGTACATAGGTTGTGAGAAGTAGCTTGTTTGCGCATCATGTAGGGTATGGAGAAGTGCACTAGACTAAATAACATGTCAGGAATATGTACGCATATCCTGAGTGATGTATTGTATAATTACTGCTTGCGTGTAAGATATGTAATAGTCCTTCTCCATGCGCAGTCGTTGATTTTTTCTTGAAAAATTCTGGAGTTTTTAAAATTTCCGTATTTAAGAAATTTTGGCTTTTGCGACTCTTTTTCTTGTCTTACGAGTTTCACAAAATATATCCCCAGAGTGAGAGATGTCTCGTCCTTGGACGCGCTCCATGCCAAATCAGCCCGAGGAAAATTATGGCACACCACCAAACAACAATTTCACACAGGGACAGTCTAGTCAACAGGACAGTGAAACAGCATTCACCCAAGTATGCCGCCTTTATGAACAGAGTCAGCAACAACATCAGGAAATGATGAACCAAGTCATCAATATGGGAAATCACCGTGGACAGTATCAACAGCAATCCAAGTTTTCTGAGCTACAGAAGACGCGTCCTCCAACATTTTCTCATACTGACAAACCTCTTGAGGCCAACGACTGGCTTCGAGACATGGAGAGAAAATTAGTTATTGCACAGTGATCAGACCGTGAGAAAGTACTATATGCACCTCATTATCTCACAGGAGCAGCTGCATCGTGGTGGGAAAATTTCCTACACATGCACCCCAACGAAGATGAAATAACCTGGGAGGATTTCAAAGAAGGTTTTCGTGGGGCACACATTCCTAAAAGTGTTATGAAAATTAAGAAGAGGGAATTTGATGACCTCAAACAGAGGACCATGACAATGTCAGAATACAATAGCCAGTTTACTCTGCTGTCTCGCTACGCCAACAAAGAGCGTATGACTGAAAGCAAGAAGATGGAAAAATTCTTGGAAGGCCTAGCACCCGCGCTTAAATGCCAGCTGGTCGTGCACACCTTCCCAGATTTTAAAACACTGGTGGATAAGGCTATTACCTTGGAAAATGAGCAATGCAGCTTGGAAGATTTCTGCAAACGCAAAAGGGACCAGTCTACTTTTGCTCGCAACCACCGAAGCAAGACAGAATTTCAGAAAGGTGGGACACATAAACCCACGACGAATAATTCACGCCCAATCAAGAATTTTCATGCAAGGGACAAGGAGTTCACATATCGCCCAGGCGTTACTTGCTACGCTTGTGGAGAAGAAGGGCACTATGCCAAGTAGTGCCCCAAGCCAAGGAACTCGACCCCAAAGCCAAACAATAGTGGAAACAATTCAGCGCCCAAGCGAAACAATTTCAACCCCAATAACAACCACAGGAAGGGTCATCTGAACCACGTGACCAAAGAGGAAGCACAGAACGCCCCAGATATCGTACTCGATACGTTCCCTGTCAACACAATACCTGCCATGGTTTTGTTTGATTTTGGAGCTTCTCACTCATTCATTTCGAAGAGTTTTGCCTTGCAAAATAATTTTTCGATGCTTCCCTTGGAAAAGTCCATGATCATCAAGTCCCCTGGGATCAAGCAAATGACCCAGAGTTACTATCAAGGTGTGGTTATTGAATTCGAAGGATTGAAGTTTTACGCCAACCCTATTGTATTGGAAAGTAAAGGTCTGGATGTCATCCTAGGGATGGATTGGTTAACCACCAACAAAGGTTTTATTGACTGCTTCAACCGGACCGTAATTCTCACACACCATCACGGGAAGACAATAAAAGTTTCAGCCAAAGAGAGACAAATATCTCGGCAACCGAGATTGAACAAGGTGGACATTTCTGAGTTGAACAAGGTTCCAGTAGTGTGTGAATTTCCAGACGTATTTCCAGAAGAACTACCAGGCATGCCACCAGACCGAGAGATAGAATTCAGCATTGAGCTAGCACCCGGAACCGCTCCCATTTACAAGAAACCATACAGAATGGCACCATCTGAGTTGGTAGAATTGAAGAAGCAAATAAAGGAATTGTTGGAGAAAGTATACATACGAGCCAGTTCCTCACCTTGGGGATCTCCAATCTTATTTGCCAAGAAAAAGGATGGGACACTGAGATATTGTATAGACTATCAAGCTCTTAACATGGTCACAATCAAGAACAAATACCCAATGCCACGGATAAATGATTTATTTGATCAGCTCGCTCATGCCAAAGTCTTCTCAAAAATTGACTTGAGGTCGGGATACCACCAATTAAAAGTGCGAACAGAAGATATCCCCAAGACAGCCTTCACCTCCAGATATGGACTGTATGAGTTCACAATAATGCCATTTGGACTAACAAACGCCCCCGCATATTTTGTTCACCTCATGAACAAAGTATTTATGAAGTATATGGACAAGTTTGTTGTGGTATTCATCGATGATATTCTGATATACTCCAAGACACCAAAAGAGCACGTTGAACATCTCAGAATTGTACTAGGAGAACTCAGGAAACATCAGTTGTACGCCAAGTTCAGCAAATGTGAATTTTGTCTAAGACAGGTGGGTTTTCTGGGCCATGTACTGACCCAAGAAGGTATTGCCGTAGACCCGGAAAAGGTCAAGGCCGTACTTGGCTGGAAACCACCAGCTAGCGTAACGGACGTACGGAGTTTCTTGGGAATGGCAGGATATTACCGGAGATTTATTGAAGGATTCTCCACCATAGCAAAACCAATGACGCAGTTACTCAAGAAAGACAAGAAGTTTGAATGGACGGAAGCATGTGAGAAAATCTTCCAAGAGCTAAAAAGGAAATTAACAACGGCACCAGTGTTAATTGTACCAGACATACACAAGAATTTTGAGGTATATTGTGACACATCCCGGAAGGTCCTCGGATGCGTATTGATGCAAGAAGGAAAGGTAGTTGCGTATGTCTCCAGACAACTTCGCAAGCATGAGGATAATTATCCTACTCATGACTTGGACTTGGCAGCAGTCATCCATGCACTCAAAGAATGGAGGCACTTTTTACTTGGAAATAATTGTGAAATATACACAGACCATAAGAGCCTCAAGTATATTTTCACACAGCCGGAACTCAATCTACGGCAACGACGCTGGTTGGAATTAGTGAAGGATTATGATGTTGGAATCCACTATCATCCAGGAAAAGCAAATGTAGTAGCAGATGCCCTTAGTCGGAACCCCAGCTCGGACAATGAAAGTATACCAAATTTGAGACCAGAATTTCAACAGGAATTTGCCAAACTCAATTTAATAATGGTCACTAAAGGCAGTGTGTGGAATTTGGAAATACAGCCTACCCTGATGGAAAAGATTAAGGAGGCTCGGCATGGACACCCCAGCATAGATGGCATAAAAAGGAAAGTAAGTTTGGGCAGGGCCTTAGAATTCAACATAGACGAGCAAGGAATATTGTGGTATGGAGAAAGACTTTGCGTACCAAATATCAAGGACCTCAAACAGAAGATTCTAGCTGAAAGCCACACCGCTCCGTATTCAATCCATCCTGGAGGAACAAAAATGTACAAGGACCTTCAGGGAAATTTTTGGTGGCACGGTATGAAAAGGGACATAGCCACGTTCATTGCATGTTGTGACTCTTGTCAACGCATCAAGGCCGAGCACCAGAAACCAGCCGGGCTATTACAGCCAAACAAGATACCCGAGTGGAAGTGGGACGAGATAGGAATGGATTTCATTGTTGGACTACCTCGATCACGACACGGAAATGATGCCATATGGGTCATAACCGACAGATTAACTAAGGTGGCACATTTCATCCTGGTGAAGACAACTCACACCACTCAGAGGCTGGCCAGACTTTATCTTGCCCGTATCGTCTGCCTGCATGGAGTCCCAAAGACTATAATATCCGACAGAGGCACACAATTCGTCTCTAGGTTTTGGGATCACCTACAACAAGCGATGGGAACTCAACTAGCATTCAGTATCGCATACCACCCCCAGACTGATGGACAGACTGAACGCGTAAACCAAATTCTAGAAGACATGCTGAGAGCATGTGTCCTCACCTATGGAACCAGTTGGGAAGAAAGCTTGCCGTATGCAGAGTTCGCATACAACAACAGTTATCAAGCCAGCCTTCAAATGGCACCATTTGAGGCTCTGTATGGGCGGAGATGCCGTACACCGCTAAATTGGTCAGAGACCGGAGAAAGCCATATCTTCGGCCCAGATATGCTCAAGGAGGCTGAGGAAAAAGTTAAGATGATTAGGGATCGACTCAAGACAGCTCAGAGCCGACAAAAGAGTTATTACGATCAAAAGCATCGGGAAATCAGTTTTGAACCCGGAGAGTTTGTGTACCTAAGAGTTTCTCCTATGAGGGGTCTGCAACGATTCAAGGTTAAGGGAAAGCTAGCACCAAGATTCATCGGACCATTCTGTATAGTGGCCCGAAGGGGCACGGTAGCCTACCAGCTAGACTTACCCGAAGATTTATCCGAGGTCCACGACGTGTTCCACATCTCGCAGTTGAGGAAGTACGTGAGCAACCCAGAGAAGCAAGTATCACATGAAAACATTGACGTGCAACCAGACCTCACCTACCGGGAGCGTCCAATAAAAATATTAGAGGAGTCTGAAAGGAGGACCCGACAGAAAACCATCAAGTTTTTCAGAGTTTAGTGGAGCAATCACATAGAGAATGAAGCAACTTGGGAAAGAGAGGATTTTCTTCGGACAGAGCACCCACACCTGTTTAAGGATCAGCTGAAATCTCGGGGACGAGATTTTTCCTAAGGGGGTAGGTGTTGTGACACTCCAAAAAAATTTGTCTTTGTTTTCAGCAAAAACCTTGCTTAGTTTGAAGATGATCATTTAAACCCTTCCTAAAAACCTCTCTTCTGAGTTTCCCTTCTCAAAAGCATTTCTTGGATTTTTTTTCAAAAAGAACCTTAAATGGTTTTGGAGCTATTCTTTGGTTTTGATCCATCCTTGGTTTTACCATGCCTCTTGTGGTAAATTTCTCCCAAAACCCCTCCTTCCACTTTAGGGCAATCCAAACATTCTGTCCCAATAAGATAAATCCACTTTTGGATTTTTATCCTTTTGTTTTTCTCCCCAAAACAATTCTGCCAATTATTCTAAGCCTAGATGCTCTACAAAGGAAGTGCCTAATTACCTTTGAGTTTTGATCTCAAACCAACTCCTCTGGATAGTCCTTGGCACCCACAACCTAGAACCATCAAGATCCACTCTTCCTCTTTTCAAAATTTCCAAGTTTCATCCTCTACAAGTTTGGACCAGATTTGTCAAATTTGGTGAAATTCATATCTCCTCTTCCCCAAAAATTCTACCAAAATTCAGACAGCCCTCAGATGCAATGAGAGACCACCACACCAAAGATCAGCCCCAGTAAAATTTCCCTCATACCAAAACCATTTCGTCGAACACTTGGCCGGCACTGTTCAGGTGCATTTTCAGTAAGTTCAGTAAATTCAGATTTTTGCAGTGTCGTTTTTTTCGTCAGGGAATGGTCACTGATCACTCGTGCACCTTGGCGCTTTGCACACAGCCTCTTCCCCCTGGCCAGAGCACCGCACGGCCGCTTGGACAGACGCAGGCGTCGGTGGTGGCGAGCATCTTCAACGCCGGCAGCCTCTGCGGTGGCAGGGCCACCCGTGGCGGCCAAACGGAGCCAGCACCGGCCCGTTACGCCGTTCTGCGCCGCCCTTTGCTCCCTAGCCCTCCGCGTGGCTCATGCATGCCAGCGCACCCCCGCAGCACGGTCTCTGTGGCCCGGCAAGCACAGGGCACGCCCTCTGCCGCCGACGGGCCCGCGCCGCCCCGTTCCGTCGAATCCACCCAGGACTCCTAATCCAAGCTTGTCTAGCGTCAAAATGGAACCAGTGGAACTCCACGTTGATGCCCAACTCCCTAAACCTCCCCGGCCAAGCTCTGCGCCGCCGTAACCATCGCCGGAGAACTCCGTTCACGGCCACCGCCTCGGATCGCCTATAAAAAGGAGCCCCGAGCTCGCTCCCGTGCACGCACCACCACTGCACCTCACAATCACTCCGCCAAGCCACTAGGAGGACCTCGAGGAGGTCTCCTCCCCCAACTTCGGCCGCCCCGATCCGCCTCGGCCATCAGCTCGATTCACTCCGGTGAGGCTATCCCGTCGCCCAAACCACGTCAGTAGCCACCTCGGGCACCCAGTGAGCTAACCCAAGCTTCGATTTGACCTTCACAGCCCTCCCCGACAAGAGCCAACTCCACCCGAGCCGCCGTCCGCCGGAGCAAGGGACGTCATCGACGTAGTGCTCGCCGGCAACCACCACCACCAACCACCGACGCGGAAGGACACACTGATCACTCTGGTACCGCCCGATCCCCCTGCCTCGTCGTGGATCACCGCCGGCGACCACCGCAGCTCTCGGGCGCCGGCAGACTCTGTTCTTCCCCGTTTAAGAATTCAAACCTGACGGGTGGGACCCCCCTTGTCAGAGTTTTCTCTTTTTCTGAATCGTTTTCTGTTTTATTCAGTTGACCCCCTGGAAACTTTCGGTTTCATTATAGATGGGTCCCTCGTTTTAAAACCTTTATAACTTTCAAATAGAAAATGATTTTTGGTTGATTCTTTTTCTGTCATCTTATTTTTCTGTCTAGTTTTTTGTCATATTTATTTGAAAACTATTTGGAACACTTTTCTGTGCACACGCGGTATTTACGATAAGTACGTATTTTTCTTATACCGTAGATACCGGAGGAGGTGATGGAGCCGCGAACTTCGCCAAGTTAGACTTCGACTACTCCGAACCAGGCAAGCTTGTTTGAACTCTTGATATGATGAGTGGTTGTTGCATGTTTGCATTTAGTAGTATCATAGCATGTTATTGAACATTTCATTGAATGTTATATTTCATGCAAAAATGAGGCAAGTGAGTTTCGGAAATCCATATGTTGTTGGATATAAATTTGCATGGCCATGTGATGGCATGAGAATGGGTAAGATGGCAGTGTTGTGGCATGCCAGTCTTATGCCAGTCTATTTGACTCCAGTATCAACGTGAATCAAGTCACATTCCCATTCATTTCTATTCCCGTACTACCACATGTTTTCCACAAGGAATATGGCTTAGTAAGTTGCAAACCGTTTTCCTGGTACACACCAAGTAGAGAGGCCGGGATGAGGGTTCCATGGCCCTGGATTAAAGCCCGTCATCCGGTCAGGGGGCATGGGTGTTTTCGGTTCGGACCAAGAGGGGGCACCCCTTAGAGCGCGCGTATAGAAATTTGATCCCATGCTATTCGAGGTTGTGACCTACCCGTCTCAAAGTTTTTCTTGGACGTTGTCAAGGGTGATCCCTGGCATCGTGAGGTGGAATGGGTGTGTACTGGTTAAATGTGGTTCTACCGAAATACCGTAAACAGAACTAGTCATTCGTGACTACGGAAATCCGTTGGCTGTGGGCAATTAATACAAACTCTGCAGAGTCAAAAAAAATCCTTTGAATCATCTTGTACATGTCCAAGTACTGTTCATCTTATCTCATCAAATGTCAGTCTTAGTGACAAAACTCCGGTGAACCACATGAGTGTTAAGTCCGGTTAAAAGTGTCTTCTTATGGATGGACTAACCTGTTATTCACTTTTGATATAAGCCCTTTCTGTGATGTCGCTCAGACGTCCGACTGTGGCACACTTGTTATTTACTTTTGATATAAGCCCTTTCTGTGATGTCGCTCAGACGTCCGACTGTGGCACACTTGTTATTTACTTTTGATATAAGCCCTTTCTGTGATGTCGCTCAGACGTCCGACGGTGGCACACTTGTTATTTACTATTGATATAAGCCCTTTCTGTGATGTCGCTCAGACGTTCGACTGTGGCACGCTTGCTATTTATTTTCAATAAAAGCCCTTTCTGTGATGTCCCTTAGACGTTCGACTGTGGCACGCTGGTTATTTATTTTTCAATAAAAGCCCTTTCTACGATGTCGCCCAGACGTCCGACTGTGGCACGCTTGTCTTTTACTTTTCAATATAAGCCCTTTATGTTGTGTTGCTTAGATGCCCGACTGCGGCATGATTTTCATTTGTTTACCTTTCGAGGCGTCGCTCCAGACACCCGATCGGTTTTCAGATATTTGTTTTACTTATCATGTCGTGCAAATTTTTATTATTGGAATGAGCATTATTAATTTGTTCACGACGCATTCATGCATGCATTTGTTATATCTTTTGTCCGAACTGTCTTGCGAGTACTTTCAAAGTACTCACCTGGCTTGTTGATTTGGCCAGATGTTGATGAAGGAGATCTCATGGATGAAGAGTTTGATAGCGAGTCCGACGCCTAGAGGAGTCCCAATCAGTCCCGTGCGATCCTGTATTTGGTCACTGTATTATATCCGCTTCCGCTACCCCAGAAATAAATTCATCGAGCCTCACCTCGACGCTCGATGAGCTGCCAGTTTAGGAGTCAAGTTATCCACCACCACTTTTATCTCGAGCTAGTAGCATGTCACCACACCCCTGTGTCATAACCGCCCTTATGTACAATATTGGCGTGTTTGTAATAAATTGTTGAGCAGCCTCAGCTCAACCCTGTAATGTATTTAATGCTACTGGTCCTATGTATTTCAAGTATTTGTCTACCAGTAGGGATAACTCTTCCAATACTGAAATCAAGAGATCGATTTCTCAATAAGTATTTTATTGAAAAACCGGTCGTGACACGATCTCACCCGGAACCATTCCGGTGTCCAAATTTAGTCGTCCAATACATCGATCTTTACGTCTCGATCATTTCGAGACTCCTCGTCATGTCCGTGATCACATCCGGGACTCTGAACTACCTTCGGTACATCAAAACACATAAACTCATAATATAATCGTCATCGAACTTTAAGCGTGTGTACCCTACGGGTTAGAGAACTATGTAGACATGACCGAGACATGTCTCCGATCAATAACCAATAGCGGAACCTGGATGCTCATATTGGCTCCCACATATTCTACGAAGATCTTTATCGGTCAAACCGCATAACAACATATGTTGTTCCCTTTGTCATCGGTATGTTACTTGCCCAAGATTCGATCGTCGCTATCTCAATACCTAGTTCAATCTCGTTGCCGGCAAGTCTCTTTACTCGTTACGTAATGCATCATCCTCTAACTAACTCATTAGCTACATTTCTTGCAAGGCTTATAATGATGTGCATTACCAAGAGGGCCCTGAGATATCTCTCCGACAATTGGAATGACGAATCTCGAAATACGCCAACTCAACAAGTACCTTCGGAGACACCTGTAGAGCACCTTTATAATCATCCAGTTACGCTGTGATGTTTGGTAGCACACAAAGTGTTCCTCCGTAACCGGGAGTTACATAATCTCATAGTCATAGGAACATGTATAAGTCATGAAGAAAGCAATAGCAACATACTAAACGATCAAGTGCTAAGCTAACGAAATGGGTCAAGTCAATCACATCATTCTCCTAATGATGTGATCCCGTTAATCAAATAAAAACTCATGTCTGTGGTTAGGAAACTTAACCATCTTTGATTCAATGAGCTAGTCAAGTAGAGGCATACTAGTGATACTCTGTTTGTCTATGTATTCACAAATGTACTATGTTTCCAGTTAATACAATTCTAGCATGAATAATAAACATTTATCATGATATGAGGAAATAAATAATAACTTTATTATAGCCTCTAGGGCATATTTCCTTCAATTATTCAAACATAAAGCAAAATAAAATAAAATAAAATGACGCTCCAAGCAAAACACATATCATGTGGTGAATAAAAATATAGCTCCAAGTAAGGTTACCGATGAACGAAGACGAAAGAGGGGATGCCATCCGGGGCATCCCCAAGATTAGGCTCTTTGTTGTCCTTGAATATTACCTTGGATGCCTTGGGAATCCCCAAGCTTAGGCTCTTTCCACTCCTTATTCCATAGTCCATCGAAACTTCACCCAAAACTTGAAAACTTCACAACACAAAACTCAACAGAAAATCTCATAAGCTTCGTTAGTATAAGAAAATAAATCACCACTTTTGGTACTGTTGTGAACTCATTATTTATTTATATTGGTGTAATATCCACTATATTCCAACTTTTCCATTGTTCATACCCTCCGATACTACTCATAGATTCATCAAAATAAGCAAACAACACATAGAAAACCAAATCAAACAGAACAGTCTGAAGTAATCTGGAAACTTTCCCTACTTCTCTAAATCCAAAAATTCTGAACAAATTCATTCCACCTGATAAATTTGAGCACCAATCCATATAAAAAAGAATCCTGTTAAAAGCACGTTTCAATAAGATTCTGGAAATTATTTACTGAGCGCAAAAGTTTCTAATTTTCAGCAGGATCAACACAACTATCACCACAAGCTAACCTAAAGGCTTTACTTGGCACTTTATTGAAAAAAAAGCTATAAAACATGATTACTACAGTATCTTAATCATGTGAACACACAAAAATAGTAGGGGTAAATATTGGGTTGTCTCCCAATAAGCGCTTTTCTTTAATGCCTTTTTAGCTAGGCATGATGATTTTAATGATGCTCGTATAAAAGATAAGAATTGAAACATAAAGAGAACATCATGAAGCATATGACTAGCACATTTAAGTCTAACCCACTTCCTATGCATAGGGATTTATGAGCAAACAATTTATGGGAATAAGAATCAACTAGCTTAGGAAGGTAAAATAAGCAAAACTTCAAGATTTTCAACACACAGAGAGGAAACTTGATATTATTGCAATTCCTACAAACATATATTCCTCCCTCATAATAATTTTCAGTAGCATCATGAATGAATTCAACAATATAACCACCACATAAAGCATTATTTTCATGATGCACAAGCACAAAAATTTTACTACTCTCCACATAAGCAAAATTATTCTCATGAATAGTAGTGGGAGCAAACTCAACAATATAACTATCATGTGAGGCATAATCCAATTGAAAATTAAAATCAAGATGACAAGTTTCATGGTTATCATTATTTTTTATAGCATACATGTCATCACAATAATCATCATAGATAGCAACTTTGTTCTCATAATCAATTGGAACCTCTTCCGAAATAGTGGATTCATCACTAAATAAAGTCATGACCTCTCCAAATCCACTTTTATAATTATCACAATAAGATTCAACACCCTCCAAAATAGTGGGATCATTACTTCCTAAAGTTGACACTCTTCCAAACCCACTTTCATCAATATAATCATCATAAATAGGAGGCATGCTATCATCAAAATAAATTTGCTCATCAAAACTTGGGGGACTAAAAATATCATCTTCATAAAACATAGCATCCCCAAGCTTGTGGCTTTGCATATCATTAGCATCATGGATATTCAAGGAATTCATACAAATAACATTGCAATCATGCTCATCATTTAGTGCCAAACATTTTAATGCATTCGTCTTCTAACATTTGGGCATAATTTTCCTTTCCATCATTTTCATGAAAGACATTAAAAATATGAAGCATATGAGGCAACCTCAATTCCATTTTTTTGTAGTTTTCTTTTACAAACTAAACTAGTGGTAGAACAAGAAACTAAAAGATTCAATTGCAAGACCTAAAGATATACCTTCAAGAACTCACCTCCCCGGCAACGGCGCCAGAAAAGAGCTTGATGTCTACTACGCAACCTTCTTCTTGTAGAAATTGTTGGGCCTCCAAGTGCAAAGGTTTGTAGAACAGTAGAAAATTTCCCTCAAGTGGATGACCTAAGGTTTATCAATCTGTGGGAGGCATAGGATGAAGATGGTCTGTCTCAAACAACCCTGCAACCAAATAACAAAGAGTCTCTTTTGTCCCCCAACACACCCAATACAACGGTAAATTGTATAGGTGCACTAGTTCGGCGAAGAGATGGTGATACAAGTGCAATATGGATGGTAGATATAGGTTTTTGTAATCTGAAAATATAAAAACAGCAAGGTAGCAAGTGGTAAAATTGAGCGGAAACGATACTGCAATGCTAGGAAACAAGGCCTAGGGTTCATACTTTCACTAGTGCATGTTCTCTCAACAACGATAACATAATTTGATCATATAAAAATCCATCAACATGCAACAAAGAGTCACTCCAAAGTCACTAATAGCGGAGAACAAACAAAGAGATTATTGTAGGGTACGAAACCACCTCAATGTTATTCTTTCCGATCAATCCATTGGGCTATTCCTATAAGTGTCACAAACAACCCTAGAGTTAATAGTAAAATAACACCTTAAGACACACATCAACCAAAACCCTAATGTAACCTAGATACTCCAATGTCACCTCAAGTATTCACGGGTTTGATTAAACGATATGCATCACACAATCTCAGATTCATCAATTCAAAGCAACACAAAGAACTTCAAAGAGTGCCCCAAAGTTTCTACCGGAGAGTCAAGACGAAAATGTGTGCCAACCCCTATGCATAAGTTCACAAGGTCACCAAAACCCACAAGTTGATCACCAAAACATACATCAAGTAGATCACGCGAATATCCCATTGTCACCACAGATAAGCACATGCAATACATACATCAAGTGTTCTCAAATCCTTAAAGACTCAATCCAATAAGATAACTTCAAAGGGAAAACTCAATCCATTACAAGAAGGTAGAGGGGGAGAAACATCATAAGATCCAACTATAATAGCAAAGCTCGCGATACATCAAGATTGTGCCATATAAAGAACACGAGAGAGAGAGAGAGGGAGGAGAGAGAGAGGTCAAACACATAGCTACTGGTACATACCCTCAGCCCCGAGGGTGAACTACTCCATCCTCATCATGGAGAGCGTCGGGATGATGAAGATGGCCACCGGTGATGGATCCCCCTCCGACAGGGTGCCATAACAGGGTCCCGATTGGTTTTTGGTGGCTACAGAGGCTTGTGGCGGCGGAACTCCCGATCTAGGTTTCTT
The DNA here is from genome assembly GCF_002162155.2 of Triticum dicoccoides. Lineage (NCBI taxonomy): Eukaryota > Viridiplantae > Streptophyta > Magnoliopsida > Poales > Poaceae > Triticum > Triticum dicoccoides. The sequence continues at coordinate 655,097,330 of NC_041383.1, read as the reverse complement.
TTCGGGGGTTTCTGTGTTTATAGGAATTTTTGGCGTCGGTTTCACGTCAGAGGGGGGTCTCCGAGTCAGCCACGTGGTAGGGGGGCGCGACCAGGGGGTAGCGCGCGCCTTCCATCCTCATGGATGACTCGGGACTCTTCTGGCCCAACTCTTTTGCTTCGGGGGCTTCTTCTGGTCCATAAAAAATCATCGAGAATTTTCAGCTCGTTTGGACCCCATTTGATATTCCTTTTCTGTAAAACACAAAAGCAAGGAAAAAACAGAAACTCGCACTGGGCTCTAGGTTAATAGGTTAGTCCCAAAAATCATATAAAACAGCATATAAAACACCAAGATGGGTAATATAATAGCATGAAACAATAAAAAATTATAGATATGTTGGAGACGTATCAGTGATTTCGCAAAAAAAGGACCTGGGATGGTACATTTGTGTGATCTGGGGAATACAAAACATGCCACATCCTTTTCCGCTACATTGTCACTCGTTTAGCCCGGAGTGCCATCCGACAGGCCACCGGGTGTTCATGGAACCTATCGGGGTTCTCAGATTATTTCCGTATTGTGCAAGGAACTTTGGGACATGATAGACACTTGGCTTGGATGAGATTTGAGGCCCTAGCATGGTCACTTTGGACCTCTCGAAACAAAGCTTTAATGGAAGGCCGAGTTTTCAAAAACCTAGTTGACATTATACATAAAAGGGGTTTTATCATTTATGCTAGTGGTTGTGTCCGAGTGCTCAGGTTTGCCATCAGAAGTTACAATTGCTCAAAAATGTCATCGTTCTGTGAGATGCCTATTTAAAAATGGCATTAGATATCTAAAAAAATGTCATCGTTTCATTAGATATTTGCTCAAAAATGCTATTAGACATCTTTATCGTCAGGTTAAACTCGTTGACCATGTTATATAACGAACATACCACTATACCCACACGTCAGCTCTCTTTATCTCACAATGATAAGTGTGAACCCCACTTGTCAGGAGTAAGCAAGCAAATAATTTAGAGGCAAATAAGAACGCTATTGGGATCAAGTGGGACCCACATTTTATTGTATTGAGGTAGAGGGAGAGCTGGCATGTTGGTCTATAGATATTTTGATCATTATTACATGGCAAACGAGATGTGAGCTGACAATAAAGGTGTCTAGTGGCAGTTTTGAGCATGCGCCTAACGTAGCGATGACATTTTTTAGCAGTTGAAATTCCTAGTGGCAAAACTGAATAGTGAGATACAACCGGTGGCATAAATGATAAAATCCCATAAAAATGTTGCGTTCTTGCAGCTGTTGTGGAAGCTGCTGGCAAGTCTGACCATGGCTTGAGGTCTACATCAACAAAGCTACGCATGACCTGTCGACACTTACATATGTTAGAAATAATGGGTCTTTTACCCATGTACAATTTCTGAAATCTCAAAGTGGCCCATATAAAAATGGCAAGTGTTGGTGCTAAAAGTTTAGCCTCATACCGCAAGTGGAGGAAGTATTAGGCCACCTTATATAGTGGGTTCTCTACATCACACTAAGTGATGTGCGAAGAAGAGAAATAGAAGACCGCACGCGCCCGCTCGCTCGCCTTGCCTAGTCGGGCTTGGGGCGGGGCGGCCGACATGCGCATGAATGGACCGCCAAAATCCAGTCTGTTGCCTTGCATCGGTGCAACTTTCTTTTACCACTTTATTTTTTGATGTTTTGGTAGACAAATTAATCATTTCTTGTCCGATAAGTATACGACTTAGAAACCAAGTCGGTTTAACATCGTGATCGCGATCCGATACCCCCTCTGGTCCTATTAGATATACTGCTAAACCCTAAAGAGGCTGAACTTCAAGCCCTTGCCACCACTACTTTGAAAGTAGCATGGCTTCATTTCTTATTACCTGATATTGGTATGGAAGGAAAGGATCCTACACCTCTTCTTTATCATAATAATGAAGCTATACATATAGCATATGATCATTTGACTAAGCATATTGGAATGGATGCTTCATTCATGCGTTCTCATTGCCAAAAATCAACCACTGCTCTTTACTATGTGCCATATGGACTACAGGTTGCGGGCTTCTTCATCAAATACTACTGGGAAAAGACTTACAGGTGGGCTAAATTTAGTAGCGGGCATGGACAGGCACCTACCACTGATATGTGGACAACAATGGCGGGCTAAAATGACCACCTGCCACTAGTAAGATTTTACAAATTTACTCATGGGATAAAAGCAGCAGTGGCGGGCAGCAAACTCATGCCTGCCACTGGTGTGTTATGCACTGGTGGCGAGCAGAAAACCATGCCCGCCACATGAATATTTGGCCGCCCGTGCCAAAATTTTCCAAAAGTTCCAAATGTTAGCAGTGGCGGGCATACTAGACCGCCCGCCACACATATAATAAGTCAGAAAATCCATGAGAAAAAATATATTTACTAAACCCTGAATAGTCAAATTTGATAATGGTACTTCTGTTGGTGTGTATTAATCATGGAAAAAGTTTGAAGTTGAAATGATATATATAAAAGGAGTTATGTGTGGAAGTGGGTGGTTGCGTTCAACACACTCACACTTTGCCGGAGAGTATTTAGCTCGTAAAAGAAGTACATCAAGTTTTTGCTGTAACGCTCTCAAGTGACCCCATGCAAAATTTCATTCATTTCCAAGCTTGTTAGCATGTCAATGGGAACCGAAGAGCGTTATCCTTTTTAGTGGCCAAAAACCAATTAATGCTACAGAAGTAGGAAACCAACTCAAAAAGTGCCAAATTTGAGCATTAGGCTTCCAGTGACGTGTATTAAACATGAAAAAAGTTTTAAGTTGAAATGATGTAAAAAATGGAGTTTTGTATGCAAGTGGGTGGTTTTCGTTTGAAACACTGATACTTCACCGGAGAGTGTTAAGTTCGTATACAAAGTGTGTCAAGTTTTTGTCGTCACACTCTCAAATTTCTACCACACCCTATGGGGTGGTCCTATGAAGACACCATGCTAAGTTTCATCCATTTTTGAGCTCGTTTGCATGTTATTTGGAACCGAAGAGCGTTCTGCCCTTTTTAGGGGCCACAAAATCCATTAATGCTTCAAAAAAAATTAAAATGGTCAAAATTGAGCATGATATTCGCAATGGTATGTATTAATCATGGAACATTTGAAGTTGAAATGATGTAAAAGATGGAGTTGCGTGTGGAAGTGGGTGGTTTCCATTTGAAACACCGATACTTCACTGTGTAGTGTTTAGTTTGTACACGAAGTGCATCAAGTTTTTTTCATAACGCTCTGAACTTTTTACCACACCCTACAAAGGTCTTATGAAGACATCATGCCAAATTTCATCCATTTCCGAACTCGTTTGCATGTTATTTGGAACCGAAGAGGGTTCTATCCTTCTTAGTCGCCGGAAAATTAGTTCATGCTTCGAAAATAGGAAACCAACTCAAAAGTGGCCAAATTTGAGCATGTGGCTTCCAACGATGTGTGCAATCATAGGAAAAGTTTGAAGTTGAAATGATGTGGAAAAACCAGTTAATTATGTAGAAGAACACATTCACTGACATGCTTTAGTAAATACATGCAACTGCCAGGTCTTTAGTTGTGGTGAGAGTTGGGCTGCGCCACTTCTCAGCCTACTCGAAGAAAATTTAGATCCCGCCAGAACATCTCCAAACCAAATTCACCCCCACCCCCGCCCGCAAAATCGCTTGGTCGTCATTTGTCCGCCATAGCGCCTGCCTTCCTTGGCCCTACCGTCATGGCCTCCTCCTCCGACGGCGGAGGCCTCACCCTGCCACCGCCGGCTAACTCCTCTGACACCATTCCGCTCCCTCCGCCCCCTCGCGCTTCAACGGCTTCAACCTCCAAGTAATTAAGTTTCTCCCTCAATAGCCTCCTCAACATCACTACAATTTTTTTATATAGCAAAATCTAGGGTTGGCGTTCGGTTTAATATATATCTATAATGTGTTTTCTAAATGGATTATGTATTTTTATCAAAAGTAGTTATACATATTTTGTTAGTTAACCAAACTCATTTAAATCTTAGCATAGAAGATAAAGCCATATTCTTCTATACAATAGCTTGTGCCACTTAAATTTTCTATAGTGTGTTTATACGTGTTTGCTCCAATTCGTGTTGATTTAGATTTACAACGCAACAATGTCGAAAGTAGTTTGTCTTGCTTAGTTGTAACTAATAGAAAATTCTGGAGTATATGTTTCTATGGTTATTATCCAAATTACTTGCGTTCATTTAAGATAATACCCTTGTGTCACTCTGTGACTATTGGAGCTTATATGCATTGGATATGCGCGATAAGTTGAACAATGATATGGACCATATGTTTAAAGATTCATATGTATATGAGGAAGCCTATAGAAAAAATTTCTAAGGAATCTAGCTAATGAGACTAATTTGATATTTTTGCTGTTGAAATATTAATTGATGTTTTTTATATGTAATTAACTGGTATCCTATTCTACTAGTCTCTTATCCATAGTGAGTGCTCAAAATTTGCAGGGCTGCAAAATGAGTGTCGAAATTACGGCAAAACATTGATTAATTTTTGTTTCGCCGCATTTTTGGCACTAGATATTTTCATTTTTTTAGCAGAAGTCGTGCCGAATTTTTTCTTTGATCCCTACTTTTTAATGTTTATTTTTGCCATGCTGATTGTACTATAGTGTATAAATGATGTCATGAACTGTGTGATTTCTATTTCATTTCTAAACATGAATGTAGGCAATGAACCAAGAATGTCGATGCTGTGACGACAACAGGCTAGGTGCCCGCTACAAGGTGCACCCTCATTACAATGAAATTCATCCAAATAGATTTTCAGCAGGACTTTCAGAAGAGGACGATACATTTTAATTAAACTTGTGTTATGGATGATGAATTGCTCACAATTATAAAGTTGCGCCCAAAAATGACTGCATGTTGTTTTGATTCAATTTATGCTTAGTGTATCTCTTGTTGGGGAAGTGCAGACTTCATGCATAGGGTGAACCTATCCATGGAGGTGGAGGGCACATTTGAGCTCAAAATGGCCTTGCTTCAATATGGCGTACGCTTGACCCTTATGGTCACCAACAAGGCACACCGAACGTATTTCAGTGGTTCTAATTGGATACAGATTGCAAAGAGTGAAGATGGAAGCTGGGAGGGCATGCATGTTATTTCTAGGCGAAGTAGATGATACCGACGACATTTATCTGTGGTACAATGTCCCACAGTCACCATAGCTTTTTCTTGGTGTTGATCCCAATTTTGTACGTGAATTCTACCGTACTAGCATTTCATTGAACATATATGTTGTGTGCGGTTTTTTAATGTTATGTGAAATTGGTAAACATTGAAAGTTCGTTCTTAAATTGTGTTGCACATAACTCTACGGTAATAATATTACTGTTAAAATGAAAATAGCTGCAACGGTAGCCAAAAACGCTGCCATGACATGCATTTTTCTTTTTGGCTTGACAAAATATATCATGGTGGGCGCCAGCCAGTACCAACTATATCAGTGGCGAGTGGGCTTCGACCGCCACTGATGGATATTTAGCATCCGCCACAACTGGACATTCCTATAGTAGTGAAAGCCCAAAGTAGAGAGCAACATTGTCTTCAGCCTCACGGATCTATTTGGTTGAACCCCATCTAGCCCTAGCAAAGAATTGGCATGACCAAAATATTGACATGTTCGGAAAAAAAATCGCGAATTGGAAAAGTTCATAGATTTCAGAAAAAAAATCAAGAACATGCAACAAAAGTTTACGGATATAAAAAAACAAATCATGAATTCCAAAAATGTTCATGAATTTAAAGAAATTCTTGAATTGAAAAAGTTCATAAAAGTTCATTTTTCTAAAGTTCAAATATTTTGGAAAACTTTGTAAATTTATAAAAAGTTCAAGATTGGAAAATTCTAAAATTTGAAAAAAGTTAAAAAAATGGGAATTTAAAAAATGCAAAAAAAGTATCAAAAATTATAAAACAATAATTTGTACTATGGGAAAAAGTTCACAAATTTGCAAAAAAAACATGCATTTGCAAAAAGGAAAAAAATAAAATGAAAAGGAAAAGGAAAACCAGGCAAAAATGTGTGAACCAAAAAACCAAAAACACATAAAAGAAAAAACCGGTTCGAAAGCTTTTGTAAGCTTCCCAAAACTGGAGCGGCTTTTGAAAAGCCGAACTATATATGTTCCCGCCCAGTTCGCCAATAGAAGGGGTGGAGGGTGTGCGCCAGTTACGAGTAATGAAGTAACTGGCGCGTGAAGCGCCAAATAGAATTTGCGAGCGGGATTTGGGTGGATCGATGTTGACCGGTTTGCTGCCTAACATTCTTGCCAATATTTACCAAAATCATAGGTTGTTAAAACTCTGTAACTTTTTTGTGAAATTGGATTGGGAAACTGATAACTAACCAATCTCTAGTCAACATTATGCTTTCTATGTATTTATCGCTTCTAGCGATTCGCAGGATAGTCGTCTCCTTTGAATTTTTTTTATGTTTTATGTTTTCGCTTTTACACTGCTTTTAGAAAATAGTTTAGGAAAAGTACTATTATTTTGGAAACTATTTTTTTACCAATCTATAGAAAATGTTGGACTTGTATTTTTTTTAAATGTTGATCACATGTTTAACAATTATTATCATTCATTCAAAAAAATATGGTGTATTTACAAATTTTGAACATGTAATGACCAGGGTATTTAAAATAATGTTCACCAAGTATTTGGAAAAAATGTTCGGCCTGTATTTGGAAAATGATGAATGGGTGTTGTAAAAATGTGCAAGGTTTCTTTAAGAAAATGTGCATAGTGTATTTGAATAATGTTCAGCATGCATTTGACAAATGTTCAACATGTTTTTCCAAAAATTTCAATGCGTCTTAGAAAATATTTGACTTGTACTTGAAAAATGTTTAACATTTATTTAGAAAAATGTTTGAAGTGTTTCTGTAAAGTTTTCAATGCGTATTTAAAAATAAAAAAATAAAAGAGAAAGGTAGATTAAAAATGTGTTCATAATTTTTCCTAAAAACATCTTCAAGAAAATGTAAAAAACAAATTGTGCAGTTTGTAAAAAATACCATCGAACAGGTTTAAAAATATTTTAATAACATTTTAAGAAATATTCATAAAATTTTACAAATGGTTCACTTGATTTTATAAAAATGTTCATAACATATATAAAAAATTGTATGTGCTATTCAGAGTAATGTTCACATATTTTTTTTAAATGTTCATGACATTTTGGAAAAATATTAAATGTGCATCTGAACAGTGTTCAACATATATACTATAAATGTTTGATGTTTATTAAAACAAAGTCAATATGTATATGAAAAACTATAAACCTAAAATACAAATATAATAAGAAGAAAGGAACCTTAAAATGGAATAAAAAGAAATGGTGATAATGAAAAGGAAAATAAAAACAAAATTACAGGTTAGAATGGTCCACCTGGCTGAGTCGGGCGAGAAGCAATGCACTATGTTCCGAATCGAAAAACAATCAGTGCGTACATAAGAAACATGCGAGCTGAACTAGTGCAAAAGGAAAACCGCTTGCTAGTCCAACCCACTGGCAGGATCGCCGAAGGCAAGGCCGTGATGTATCTAGTAGTATAGTAAGTGAGACTAGCAAAAATGCCCGTACGTTGCAACGCGAGAAGAAAACGTATCACAACTCATCCCTCCTTGCCCATATATACTTGTCTCCGTCTATTTATTTCAACACAATCCCCCAACATGTATTGCCACTTATATTCCTTTCTCCCTCATCGATGGTGTCAGTGATGTCCGACACTGTCCAACTTGCGTCGTATTCTAAATCCTGCTAAAAAATCTGGTGCAAGAACGTAGGAGGTCAATTATAGTGGGAGAAACTCACTAATCTGGTGCAAATTTGATGTTTATTTTCTTGATGCAACAAAATCTTCTGCGGCATACCTATGACAACTTCTGACTTGTAGTCATATGTTTATCCAATAAACATGTGTACAATATTGCCTTTTCCTTGAACACTAAATTCAAGCTTCCCAATAGTAAATAATGGAGGCAACAACTAAGAGAATAGGATGAACCCAAGTGAAACCTTCTACTTGTGCACGAACTATAACAGTTAGTAACTAAAGGATTGTTTACATGTACGAAAATCAATCATCAAAGCAACAAAACAATGTGTTTATGTTCAAAAAATCCGCTTCACAGACTAAAACGCATGTAGGGAAAAAATTACTGGCATGTTATACCAAGTTTTCTTTAGACAAGGCATATACCTAGTATTGTAAGAAATAAATACATAATCTTCACAAGTCTCCCTACCCTTGAACCGGCCCAGCAGGCCCAGCTAGCCCCCACTGTAAACCTAGCCCGATCCCCACCCTCTTCTTCACCCCTCCATCGGTATTGTCTCAAAAAAAAACCTCCATCGGTATGTTCCCTCACGCGCCACCACACAGCCACCAGGGCATGAGAGACCGTGCGCCTCACGACACTCCTCTGGTTGGCGAGTTCTTCGCCCCACGAGCGGACTCCCCGGCCTCCGGCCGGCCGTCCCGAGCGCGGATCCTCAGCCTCGCGGCCCTGCCGCCGCTCTAGCCGGCGGGCTCTTCCCCCGCGAGCGCCTCCCCGACAATTGGCCAGCCGTCCCGAGGGCCCGGCTTCGCCTCCTATGCACGCGGCTTCGCTCTGGCCGACGGTTTCTTCGCCCCGCCAGCACCTCCCCGACCTCTGGCTGGCCGTCCCGAGCGACGGCGTCCCTCTGGCCTGTGCGTGCTCTTCCCCCGCCAACGCCTCCCCGACAATGGTCGGTCGTCCCGAGTGGCGGCTTCACTTCCTATGCCCGCGGCATCGCTCTGGCCGGCGGTTTCTTCGCCCCGCTAGCACCTCCCGAACGCCAGCGTCTCTCTGGCCAGGAAGCTCTTCGCCTCGGCGGCACCTCCTCTTAGGAGGCGTCGGCGACCTGCGCCACGAGCCCATGCGCCCTCGGCTGACCACCTCTGTCGCTGCCTGACTACTGCCGATAAGCACTGCCTCGTCATCTGACTACTGCCGATGAGCACGGCCGGCCTCGGCCTTCGCCGCCAGCTAGCTCTCCTCTGCGCCGCCACATTCGACCACTGTCCCGCCTTTACATGTGCTTCTTATCGGCCTCTCGACCGTTCCCAGGTGCTTTTGTTTGACTCTTGAGGAGGCTGATTGATTCTATAGATAATCCCAGATGTATATGAATTGGTGATAGTTGGTTCATTAGAGCAAGGCTCGATTGGCTGCGCAACCTAGGAAGCATACAATTTTTAGCATCGATGCAGGCCAGCCACAGGCCCAACTGAACAAATCGAGGCCCACTCAAGTCACGTACAAGAAATTTAAACGCAGCATAGAAGACACAAATAGTACCACCTCGGATAGTAAACATTGTCAAGAAAAATAACATGGGTGAACGAATTAAAAAATCAGCGAAACGCACCTTACTTTATTAATGTGTGTGTGTATATATATATAGCGTTGGCGGGGTCATGTATATATGTTGAAGTAAAAATAATTGAAATATACACCACGAAGGCTCAAAAACATCCCTCACTCAAATTATGTGGATGCAATTTCTTTTAATAAGATTTTACTCTAAACATAAAAGACATCTGATTTAAATTTGGATCAGGCCTCCCGAGCAAAGCTAGAGAAAAAACCGCGAAGACCCAACTGCCACTCGGAAGTTCCCGCTGCGTGGCTGACTGCTCGATCCCCTTCCGCCGCCGCCATCCGGCCGTCGCCGACCGATTCCGGCCAGTTCTGGCACCGCCCCAGCCACCGGGCTTCCATGGCCGCGTCCTCCAACCCCGCGGCCGTCGCCGCCGCTCCCGCACTCGTCGCCATGGCCCTCCACCGCCGCCACCACGTCCCGCTCCTGCCCGCCCGTCGCGGACGCCGTGGCGCTCGAAGTCGCTGCTGCGTTTCTGCTTGCGGACTGCTCGGACGACGCGTGGCTCGCGTTCAAGTCGCTGGCGGTGGCCTCCCTCTCGCCGTCGCCTCCCGTGGCGCGTGCCCTCGCGCGTGCTCGATTTGCTCGTCGGGCGAGCAGCAGCAGCTAAATCGAGCGCCGGCTGTTATAGCACAACATCACTTGTTTTGCTCTGGTTAGTAACAGCATCGCCATAGTTCAGATAATGTTCAGTTCCTAGTGTCCCTGCCATGCTAGTTTCTGTATGTTCAGAAAGGTACAGTTGTTCGGCCTAGTTCAAGTTCAGTTTAACTCAAATTGTATGTTTGTTTAGGATTAATTTGCGATGATTTTGGTATTATTTGGTTCAAATATATACTCCCTCCGTTCCAAAATAGATGACTCAACTTTGTACTAAATTTAGTATAAAGTTGGGTCATCTATTTTAGAAAGGAGGGAGTATGAAATTGTGGAGTGCCTGCTGTGCGGCTATCCTATTTTACATCATCTATTGGAGTGCTAACGTCCTATTTTACATGATTCGTTGGAGTTGGAGGTTTTTTGTGATGTAAAACCCACTTTTTGATGATGTAAATTTTACTACTAACACTTTTATGTTTTACATCATTTATTGAAGATGCTCTTAGAGCTGACGACTATCAGGACGATGGTGCAGCTGCCATGCGGCCCGCCTGAGAGATTATCCTGTCGTGTAAGTATAGCCGCTAGATGGTGTTTAGATCTGCAAGGTACGTATGTATGGAGTCCTCTGTTAGATCAATGCAAATCAAGTTTTGTTTTGTCTCCTTTTTCTTGTGGGAATACATACTAAACTAGGGCAGTAGGAGTGTAGGACTGCTTAAGCCAAGCGAATTAACTGATCAAAGTATTGCGGCGTGCATGGAAGGAGCTGCCCTTGCCATTGAGTGGAGCCGCGCACCATTCCTCCTAGAAACTGACAGTGCAGTTGCCATCTGCCACAGTGCCTACAGCCACGCCTTCGACGACGCTGCGAGGCCCAACCGGTACCTTAAAGCACACTCTGCCCACCACAACCAAAATGATGCATCACCCACAAAACAATAAACCTAAATGATGCATCAAGTGATATACTATATGTTTCTGAATTCAGAGCCTGAATGAGCCGTCTAGCTACTATATTTTTTACTGCCTGGTCGACCTGGAACATGCATATGCCTGGTGAAACCAACCAGCAAGATATTTGAAGTCTTAAACTAAAGTGATGAAGCCCTCACAAAATGGCATGGAAAACAAATAGTTCAATTCATAGATAACGGTAGGCTGGGTGCCTGACAAATCCTTTGACCAGAGGAGGTTATAGTTCGGTTCTCCTCTACAGAAACGATTTAGTTCACCTGACGGGGAAAACGAAAGCAACTGAGTTCACCTTAATTCAATTTCTGCCGATCTCTCATGCTCCAGGATGAAGAAGAGAGACATACGACGCAAACCATTCTAAAAACAATTTAAAACACGCTAGACGAACTTGGACGACGACGATGTTTGCCCAAAGGAGTCGGGGGACGGTGCCATGCCGTTGAGGAGCCGCTCGACCTGCGCGATGACCTGCCTCCCATGGGCGTACATGACCAAAGTGTCCCTGTTGCGCCTCAGCACATCCACGATCACGTTGAACTGCCAATCGTTCACCACGTCAACCATCTGCCGCACCACACAGTTTGCATACTGGTGGATTATCATGCCCTGCATGGCCAGGCAACCACGCAAGATTAGTCATGTCTCATGTGTACTATATCTCTCTAGGGATGTTGAGTAACGGTGGTAAGACCTCAAGAGCCACATACCACGAGATGATCTGCAGTTTGACCACCGCCTGCAGAAAGGATCTCATTTACGAGAAGCTTGCAATCGTGGTAGCTGCCATAGATCAGGCACTTCTCAATGACTTTGGAAGAGTGCTTCTAGTGGCTCATCTGTACTATGCTTCCAGCAAGTTTCAACATAATAATTTGTCGATAACGAGGTCCTCCATGCTCCACAATGTACTGCAACATGTCGATAGAACACACATGTGAATTGTTTGTTAAGCCGCGATAATATTTCATCAATTACAAACCACTACACACTTTACCTGCACAACGTAGTTTCCATATGGGTCTACAGACAACTCCTTTACACAATCGAGAATCTCTGTGATAAACCTGTCCATAATTTGAGGATCCTTGCAGAACTCCAGCATTTTCTAAGAAGATCACGAGGACGGGAGGAATAATTAGTGAACAAGGTACAAACAAACGTCGAAAGATAGGAAGCGGTAAAAAGTGTAATGCCCAAACTAACAACCTGAACCACATGGAATCCAAAAGGATGGGTGGATAACATCTTGGCCTTGCCACATAATCGTCTATAGATGAATTGGATATATTGTGGCTGCACACACTCCATGCATTTCTGAACGGCATGGTTTGCATGTTGATTGCAGATACATTTGAATAGGTTGCTATCAAGCTCTGTGGCCATCCCTATTTGTTGACTAATGCTGCTTATTTCAAAAGCCTGAACAAAGAGACACCATCAGTGACCAAGCTCGCAACGAAACAATATGGCATACCAGGGTAAAAACTTAAAACATAATGAAACATAATCAGCTTAAACTATTTATGCATTTGACATTATACTATGTTTATAACAGAAGTTATCTAAGATAATGGACATATTAACAAGACAATAAATGGGAATGAATGGTTTGACTAAATTACATATTCTATCTTACATGACATTACAAAGTAGAGGCCTTCCAAATAGAAAAGTGCAGTTTTGCAATCTACAAGCACACCTTAATTCCTTCCATCATGAGATGTTAAAGTGATAGTGTTCAGCTTACCTTCTGGATCACCCGACAACCATAGAGATGAAGGCTTAGGTCTAACACATGCCCCATTAGATTAGCAATTAGTATCCTGAAGTAGACTGCTGGTCCATGCTCAAGAAGCTACAAAAAAAATTAGAAGGTAAGTATAGAAGTTTATGTCCGATTAATCTCCACATCCTTAATTAGAGACTCAAGGTACAAAATTCTACAGGAATTGGAGGAAGAAAACCTTTTGGATAACGTAAGTGGGAAAGGCATCAGTGGCCAGTGTAAGGATGTGAGGCGTGATTTCTTTATATAGCATAACTATCTCTCCAGTAGTTGCTTCGTCAAGTTTCTGCCGTATAAAGCAGCTGCCAATTGGGTCAGCACTGCATGTCAAATACAACAAAGGGTAATGGATGGGTTACCATATAAATGTCGCAATTTCTTCAATGGAATCATGGCACAGTAGGAGTCGTAACCTTAAGAATATACTGATTGAAACTGATGCTTAGTATGTACTAGTGATATCTTAACAAGTTAAGTATGAAGATAAGGTTGCATGAGTTATGTGCACCTGAGAGCAGGCACGTGACCCTTGACATTGATGAGCCGCATAGACTGGTTTACTGGATTCTTGATCAGCTGAAGAAGTGAATTGACCTGGGAATTCCCAGGAGCATTTATATTTGGCACATGCCCCCCAGAACATGCCATCTCAACGTCGAGAGCGTAGTGATTCTTCAAAGCCTCGGGGGACTGACGCCATAGTTTGCAGGATAATTCCTGATCTGGGTCAATCAACGCACGAAGGCATGCCTCCTGCATCGCCATCATATTAGCAAAATTCGCAAGCACGCTCCTTGAGAAGAAGATGATGATTGTGCACGCAAATCTTTAACAACATCCATATTCAGTAGTGGAATTTGGGAGGGTAGCTCAGCATAATCCTTGACAACACTGTTTGTAGTAGAGGCACAAGAGTTCACAGGCTGAAATGGATCTATGTATGTGTCGCCAATTTGGGGCAACCTCTGATTGTGTAGAGTCGACTCTTCTTCGCTCTTTGAAACATCCTGAAAAGGAAACAGCAATTTATTATTTCCATTACGGGGAGCACTCATTGGTTCAAATATTTCCAATAGGTAAAACAACAATGATAACGAGCAGTTACTAACTCATGATCATATGGTAGTTTCAAGGGTAAATTCCATCCATATGTCAGATATATGATACTGGTAATTGATCTCAGCTCAGTGGATCACACTGAGTGTAGAGTCGACAAGAGTGAACTTTCCTCCATGCAAATTTTATCTACAATAATCACTATTTCAACTTTCAAGACAATAACAAAAACTGCAAAATATTTGGGTTTTTTGGGCAAAGAATTATCATGTCGTGTAATATAGAACAAATGTAGTGTTGCCAGATTAAAATCAAGAAAAAATGTAGGTAACTTGAGCAATTCAATCAACCAATCACACAACATCAGTTTTAATCATGCTAAACCAATTTGTCCTGCAATCTTAAAAAAAGGTTGACCAGAAGTAGTGGAGAGCACTAGTGCTGTGTAACTTCCATCTCAATCGACCAATTAATCTAGTAATCGAGCAAATTGCAATGAAAAAATTTCAAGCATAACATAGGAAATGCATGGTGCCCGGCACTATGTACATCTCATAGCAGCCCAAGTAACAATTGAGACGAAAATTTCTCACAAATATAAATGAAGGGAGGTGATTCACCACCGTTTGATAAGAAAAGCATCATCCATGAGCTCACGATGATGCAAGCGATGTCCCTCCCTTATAGTACCACTGGCTCCTCCCTTATCTAGGCATGTGCATGGTGGAGATGTCGTACGGCAAGAGAAGCATGACAACATGTTGTCACAATGTACCACGAACAATGCGGAATGTATCTTAATCTTTGCCCCATCGAAATTCATGGGGAAGGCAGCTCCCGTCATGGAGTATGGTGAGATAAAGAAATAGGGAGCAAGGCAGTGAAAAAATGGGGAGAGATCTCGGTGAAAGATACAAATGATAAGAGATGAGAACGATCCAGCAACAAAAGACTGTTAATGAAATGCAAGGCCCCATCATGGGTCAATTCGATTGTTTATGGACCAACCACCTAAGTGAAAAATCATTACGTATCCTTCAAAAAGTATTTCATATCCTAACACAAATGTATGGTTGCTCGTGCTATTCAGAGAAAATGAAAATCTTCTACCTCAAGGACAACAAGCACAACCTTGATAGCGAGGGTCATGTCTATAGAGACCTAAACATGCCCTCTTCATAATTTATCCCAATGGCAAGCATGGGAATGCCTTTTTAGATTCACAAGGAACGAGAATAAAAAGAACAAGAGATTGAGGTATATTTTTACAAATTCAGATCATTGAGTCGGCAAATTTATGATCGACCTTCTTTATGATGACTCTGTGTAACCTTAGTTGTTCACCAAACATCGGCCTTAGATCTCCGATGGATAGTTTCCGGATGAGGATTAGGAAGATTATGTGGAGATCGATAATCGATGGGCAATGAGAAATGGAATACAAAAACTCAACATGAAGCATACATGGCGCAAGTAAGGGGAGGACTGTGATTTGTGAATAATAGGACACAAGAGAGGACTACCTATAGAGGCAACGATTTTGATGCGGAGAAGGTAGGGCAACTATGAGATCAAGGGAGATGCAATTGAATTTATTTATTTATTGAGGGGGAGATACAATTGAATAGGGAGACTCTTGAATAGGAGGGAACAAAGCTAGCACTACCCACTCATGGCCATGATGGGCAGCCTATGTATAGATAGGTAACGTGCATGGTTTGGGATGTAGGAATATTTTTGTCCTACCAATTCACACGTCTCTATAGTCATACTGAGGCACTAAGCCCAATAACCCAGCCCATGAACAATTTGAGAGATGACTCACAACATTGATTTAGTTTATGATTGCTACACCAAATCGGGGTGTGGTTTGGACACTAAATTTAAGTGAGCGTGGTTGCAATTTGCAAGTAGTGACCTTCAACGGGGACCGGCCATGGAGAGTCTTGTGATGCTAAAATCAATATAAATTTCTATGGGTGGGTGGGTGTGGTAAATTCTATAGTGACATCATTTTAGTTGAGAAATTTTTAGCATGTCACATTAGGCTTTAGTTCATTTGAAAACTACAAATTTGAGTAGTTAGTATCTCGAGTTTTATAGGAAATAATTGATGTGATGATGGTGTATTAAGTTGCGTAAAAGGTATGTTCCATACATGCCATTGGTCTTATAATGTCGCCTTGTTATAAGATGTTTCATAGAAGCAAACCCCGATAGTGGCATGCATATCGTAACATTTACGATGAAACTTAAAATATGGAACAAAATGTATACTTCATTCTTTGCCATGGATTATTTTATTCTAATTGAAAAATTTCTTGTAGTGCTTTTGTACCATGACATTTTTAACGAGGGAAATTTTTAAATAAATTTTCATAAAGAGTTTCTATGAAGGGAATTTGTAGAGATAAACGCATCATTGGTCACTCAACTCCCGCGAGATGAGCACATTGGTCACACTTCTCTCAAAATGTGATGAACTGATCAAATGTGATGAACTGATCACATTGGTTTACTTCATGACGATTGGTCACTCCGTCATTTCCAACTATAACGGGGTTGAGGTGGCGTGCTGACTTGGCATGGGGCCCATAGTGCAGTCTCTTAGGAGGCTTTAATTTGTAGAAAATATCTTGGAAAGATGTTGAGCTCACTTTCCCCTTGATTGCCAAATCGAGCATCAAAATCCTGACCCTATGCAGGCCGGCGGCGGCAGTGGAAGATGCCCTGCACGGCTATGTGGACCATGTCGGTTAGGCATCACCGACATGAATAGGACGAGGAGGCGTGACCATGGGTGGCATCTATTGTTTGGTGTTATGGGCAGCGCCAGAGGGCTGAAGCACGTGAGAGAGGAATGGAAGCCGGTGAATGTGTGCTACCGGTGACCAAAGAAAAGCTCTCATGTAAGTAAACCAAGTCCTCTCTCGAGCATATATGCATGACTGCTCAGGTTTTGCGCATGAAGATTTCATTTTTAGGAGTTGTCAGAATTCGACTTTCGGCTACCGCAATACCATTTTGACACCGAGTTCAACGGTGTGGAGCACAAGGCAGACAAGTGCATTCACCTACTTAACCCTGCGTGTCGTGTGGCAAAAGAAGGCAGTGACATTGTTCGAAGGTTTTTGGGGTACCAATTTTAGGTAAATTGTTTGATCTCATCCCAAAATGCTCCTAACAAAATCAAATCCAGCTGCGAATATTTTTTCAAAAAGACCAAAGGAATATGGTATTAATTTGATATCATGTTCTGTCTAGCAGTGAATCAAGTCCAGCTATGAATACGCAATACAATGAGTAGGCATGATGCATGTTCTCCTATTTGAAATTGAGCACATGTAGTTTGTTACTGAGTTGAGGGCGGCAAAGGCACCCTCGCTAGTCACCTATGCTCCTTGGCAACAAGGCGCTCTGCTTCGGCAGCCTGATGCCGGATCGCCTCAGCCTGTGCAGTGGAAAGAGACGTTGTGAGCACCGCCTGGTTGCGCTATTGTTGTGTACCATTCAGGCCTTCTATTATTGCACAGTGAGCACATACGCCTCATATCATGGGCATTGGCAGCCCAAAAAACTACCTTCTTGGCAGGAAAGAACTTATCATGATCACTGTTGCCTATGTTGTTGTGAAGTTATGCCTACATCACCTCGAGCGCCTCCTCTTCCTCAGCATTTTCCTGCTCAATCTTCTGGTGGTTAGCAGAGAGCTCTGGTGATGCTGGCTCGATGTTGGAGGAGTTGTAGTAGCCGCCCATGCTAGAGGAGAAGTTGGATGTGTCTACTTGGAGCGGCCCATACTAGACAAGAAGTCGCCCATCCCCGGCGTTGTGCGGTGGTGCCGTTGCGGAGCCGCCCATGGATGGAGTCCCACGAGGTGAGAAGCTTCCTCACCATTGTGCTAAATGAGAGTAGGACTGAGCAATGGTGTTGCTTGGCTATGCCAAAATTGTGCGGGCCGACATCATCATAAAATGAGCTGACCATGGTGGGAGTGGGAGAGGGCGATGGCGGGAAAAGAGCATTAGAGAGAATGGGTGATGCAGGGAAGATGGAAATGGCAGGAGTAGGCAATGGTGGGAAGTCACAATGGGCATGGAGGCGCCGGGTGTATCCTCTGCCAACTTGCGTAAGAGCGGTGGAGCGGAGTAGAGATGAACATATGAGAGAGATGATAGAGGAGGCTTTGCAAAAGACCCCCCACCTCCTAATATTAAACTCAAGGGGTGCATTGCAAAAAAATGAACGCAAAGTAAATGTCGCTTGAGCTCAGCTTGTTTCCAGGGTGTTTTCTGCTAACTAAATACCTCCTGAGTGACTGCACTATGGGTCCCATGCTAAGTCATCATGCCACATCCGCATGGATAATGGTTGGGTACGGCTGAGTGGCTAGTTCGCTCATAAAACACCCAAAGTGACCGGTCGTCACATTTTGAGAGAAGAATGACCAATGGGCTGGCTATTAATGGATATGAAGTATATACACTCCTTCAAAACATATCACAAGGGATGACTTAGGTAATAGACACACAGTTCGATTCCCCTAGATTCACACTAGGCTTTGTGTCCGACGGTATGCTTCAAATGAATGAAATGTAGTTTCTTTCTCGGAGCAATTCTCATATTGACAACACCATTAGCTCTTTAAAGCTATTATCAGTTGAATCTCACAACTAAACACAATTACTTAACTCGATACATTAACATTACAACACAATGTCTATTAATGTTACATCAGTTCCCAATTGATTGGGAATGTCCTAAAAATACGCATCAATTTGGATGTTCTGAAGGGACCTCACTTAATTTAAACTTGCGGTTAGTGATCCTTGATGTCTTTCGCATCATAGAACAATGCTTGCATCCTTGGTAGTTGATAATGGCATAATTGTGACTTGCGGAGGTTCTTCCATGTACTACTCATATTGATACATGTGAAGCAAGCATGGCTAGAAGCTTGTTGATACACAACAAGCAAGTCGAACGTTGTCCCAGAACTCATAATCCAAATGCAGCCATCCCAGCTGGTATAACCATACAAGATATTCAATTACACTTGAACATAATTGATACAATTCAAAGCATCTTGATACATGGTTTTACTTATTAATATAGTAACAATGTGGATACATGGTGTACGCCCCTGGTCTTTAATCACAGAGTTGCAATCACTACAACTAGCCAGCACTTTTGACCACACAAGGTGACCACTTGGTGCTTCCTTGGCAGAGTATAATATTTTAGTTAATCACTGCAACTGGACCAACTAAAATACTAACTACTAATGATTGAACCACCACTAGCTCCAACAAGTAGGCTTTGGGAACCAAAGCATGAATTTGAGGTTTCTTTCATCCTTTGGGTATGCTAAGAAATAAGGCTTCAAGGAACAAGCCATGCCTTACACCAGAAATACCCCCGAAAGTAGGTTGTGGGAATTTAAGCATGCCTTTAAGGCATTGCTCATGTACCTATTGAGGATTTTGACTCTCGATGCCTTTGTGAACTTTAACTTTACATACTTGGGTTAAAGGTATGCATCCAAGTAGTTTGTTTACCCTTTTTGATCAACTGGGGGTGCCTTTAGAGGTTGTGCTTCATTAACCATGAATGGGCTAACCTTTATGGTCTCACTTCAAGTGCTTCATGTTTCTGTGAATAATGGTGTCAAGGACACTATAAGCACATGCTAAGAGAAAAGCACAAGGCCTATGGCTCAATGTTTGCCATGATGATCTGGCCCCTATGGCATGAGCAGAAATCTAGGGTCTTCCTGATTGTGTTGACTGATAACAAGCCTTTGTCACAATTCACACACGTAATGGAGGAGAAGAACCAGACACAACTACTTTCTTAATGTTAAGAGAAAATCTAAGATGATTGCACTAATCGAGCACATTGCAGGAATGGGTACTTGGTTGCAGTGCATACTTAGAACAACCAAATATATATTGATTTAGTGTCATGAGGTGGTCTATCCCGGTTGGTGACTTGGAGTCTAAAATGCGCACCAAAACAGTGCGATTCTTCGATATATGATTCCATCCCCCAATCGCCTGACACCTTCACTTCATGTCGAGGATGTCGATGGAGCTACCACCAGGTGATTGCGTAGTCGTGACCTCCATCTTTGTGGCACTTAAGATACATCCATTTCAGGATTCTCTACCTGTGCTTCAATTGTCATATCACCAACTTGCCACCACCACTTGCCCCGCCACCCGCCACCAATTATAAGGGGAAATTGTATGCCCCCATCTTTGCAGGTGCCTTGAGGATTTGTTATTTCTTCTGTTGTAAGTTGTAACATGTTGTTTTCCCCCATCCACCTTAGACGTTGACTATTTGACATTTTATTAATTTTTTGACACTGTCTCAATATGTGAGGCAATAATTAGGCAGAAATGTCCCTAGTAATCTATGTTCCCCACCCAACCTTTCTGCATCTCCTAATCTCCGCTTGTTCGACCAAACTAGAGTAGACCATGGCATCAGAGGTCTTCAGGATGAAGGCAACAAAGCCCCCTAGGGTGAGGTAGAACATAGTGGTGTTGGAGAACATACACCGCAACATGGTCGGTGGGTACAGTGAGGTTTGTGTGGGTCGGCTCCTTGTACGCGACCTTATCTCCTTATAGCGACTATCAATAGGCAATAGAGCATTGCTCGACAATGCAGTTAACAAAGCCGGATGGTTCAACCCTTTCAGCAATGAGTGCGACAAGGTCATTGTCGAAGTGTGGCACGCATGGGTCCCATGTGATAGCACATCAATGTGACATCGATGCATCAAGAGACATCTTTCGCCCTTTGCAGCACTGTCCCGATGTACCATTTTTGAAGTATATTGAACGCGGATCGACATGCCTCCTTTCACCATTGAATTTATGGACGGTGTATCCCCTAGCTTAGTCAAAATTGGACGAATGAAATTAGAGAAGGGATTTTCCGTCCACACAACTGCCAAGGTCCCCGCATCCATGTAGGTCACCACCATCGTGCCTCAGCTCCGTCGGAGGTGGAGTGAGATGAAAAACTAAATTTGGCTTTACTAACCTGCATTGTTGGCCTGATTAGATGATCTTACATTTCACCGGGAAAGCTACTTTTTTTCATGAATACGCAAAGCTTGTGTATCATTGCATTGATAGAAGGAATATAATGATTACAGATGGGGTACAACACATGACACGAACGCAGGCATGCGTGAACATGGTGCTCGGAGCATAAAGGTAAGGGATGCTCGGCTTGAACAGGGGATACACCACAGCTAAAACCTACCAACCCCGAACCAAGTGTGGCAACGCCGAACCAACAAAAGCACCAACATCTCGAGAACCAAAACTGGGGACACCGCAAGTGAGTAAGATGACGCCTTCAAGAAGGAGCACAACACTTGAGCTCGAAGAGGGGCGCAACTAAGGGCCTTGACAGTGCCTCCTAGAAGGAAACGACATCCGCGGATGCCGCCGCTGCCAGCATCGGTAAGCCGAGCAGGGATTTCTCCCTGGCCTGAGGTTGAGCAATCCCATAGACGCCGTATCTGGAAGCGAATATGAGGAAGCCAACGCCGGTCAGAGCCACCATGTCGGAAGGGGGTTGGCTGGGCACATCTGCCGTCGAAGGGTAGCACCGCCTCCGAACCCACGAGCACGGATCTAGCAAAACTAGAGGCTTTGAGACGTATAGTGTAAGGCGGGTAGCGAAGCGAACCACGAGGGGGTTGGGTAACAATGATCGGTAACGCCGGCAAGCAAGGACTGGAGGGACACAGATCCTGGCTACCGTGGCCATAGTCGTCGGGTCATCGAGGAGCCAGCGAGCTGGAAGGAACGCAGTTGCTGGGTCGCTGAGGCCGGATCCGCCCGGCAGAGGATGCTGGCAGCCTAGGACACCGAAGGGGCGCGGGTCAAAGGTCGTCGGGGCCGGAGCAGCGCCAGCAAGCACTCGCCTTGAGGGCTTCATGACTGCCACTAGCACAGCAGACTCGTCGCCACCGCGAGAGCCATAGCCGTGGCTCGAGGGAGAGGACGGGTCGCCGATGATGAGGAGGGCTGCCTGCAGGAAGGCACGCCGCGGAAGCCCTTGTTACCGGCCGCAAAACGCATGCCCAAAGCATGGGCGGCAGCACCAACAGGGTTGGCCCACACACAGAGAGGAGGAATGACTGTAGGGGACGATGCCCTGTGGCCGAGGCCGCATGCCGCGCCCCCTGCCAGACCGGCAGAGTTGTGCAGCAGCTGGGAGGGGGCACCCCTGCAGGAGATCCATGACGCAGGGAGGGTGGGGGAGCGACCAGGGGACGGATCCGTCCCGCCGCCGTCTTCTCTAGGCGCAGCACGACCATGGTGGTCAGCCCCCCGGCGGCGGCGTAGCGGAAGTGGGAGGGGAGGTGGTGCGTCCTGCGGCGACAGCGGAGCTGGGGGGCTGGGCGTGGAGGGGGGCACGAGGGGAGGAGGGGAGGAACGGAATCACCCCACCGCCGCCATCCCGGGGTGCGGCACGGCTTCGCCGGACGGCCGTCCAGCGTCTGCGCAACGGGGGCGGGCGGAGGGGGGGGGGCGGTGTTTCCCGACGGCGGCAGATGCGGTTTCCCCCGTGTCGCCAGGGAGGGCAACGCGTGGGCGGAGCCTCGATCACATTCCCATTAGTTGCCTTTGATACTGCGAAGATGTCCAAAGCAATGTCCTTTTGCTTAAGGCTACTTCTGATCCATGAAGGAAGAAAACGAGTGATTCAACAATTATTCTCTAAACCAAATGGCCCAATACTAGGATATTTTCTTTCTTCTCTTTTTTTGGCGGGAACACGAGGCTCTTTTCCCTTAGGTGAGAGCACGGAAGGATATGTACCTTAGGTATGGACAAAAAAAAATCCTTTTTAAATGTAAAACTAGTTTCCAAAATAATTTGGTTCACTAGGCAACCACATCTGCGGTAGCTAATAAGCAACTTACCATAGTAGTAATCCGTGGTAACTATAAATGGTGGAAGAACATATCCTGCTCTCATTGAGTATAGGAGTATAGTATGTATAAAGTGGCATCATTAATGATGTACCAAATAAATAGTATATCGTAGTATGATACAGTTGGGAACTTAATAATATTCTTTTATATGGAAAATTATTTTCTTCAATAAGAGCTAGGGTGTCTTATCTGGGTGGTGATCCTCTACAGTACTGCACCTGCTATAGTGCAGATAACAGATGGGATCGGGTCCACATGGAAGCGACCGTACTGCACCATAGCCTACTGTAGAGCATCCTAACCCGTCTTATCTGGGGTAATTAACAAGCAACCCCGGCCCACTACAGTAGACTAGAAGAAGGTCCGTGCGTTGCAACGGGGTCACATTAATTTTAAGAGTTCAATATTACGACATTGACGATCTTTTTTACCATCAAATCCTCACACACACAGACACACACTCTTCCTCCCTCTTCCTCACTCTCTATCCCTCTCTCCCTCTCTCTCTAACACACACGCATATCTATCTTATTGGGTACGGGACCATAATCCATCTATTTCACACATACACGTTAGTGCATAACAATATGGATTATGTGTATTATATTTGCCACCAGAACTGGGGGAATTAATTTCATGTAAATCGACCAGCCACAGCTCCAAGAATACGCGGACGAGGTGGCTCGGGTCGGTGTCGGCGCCGTCCAGCGCGGGCCACGGGCCCGCTTCCAAGTGCACGTGCAATGCACGTCTTCACAAATATTATAACCAGATGTGAGAAATCACATGCATAGAAAAGACATTCTGATAGCAATCCAAATACCATACTCAATTGAATACCTAACCTGGACAATACTCTTATTTCTATGCGCCAGAAAAAATGGAATAGCAAAGCTAAGTATGCCTACATACGCTCAGATTATATATAAGAATCTTGGGTGAACAATTGCAACAAAGCACTAAGCAGCGATAAATTTAAATAAAAAATCCATTAACTATGCAGGCAGCAGGCTTGTTACAACATAGAGAGATAGGAAAATGTCACCTCCAGTAATGTAGCGCAAAGGAGTGGAACGAAGCATGAATGAGCGGTTGTCTGTTCTTCTCCATGTACATGGATCAACAGTAGAGGCCAAGTATATAAGTACTTGACTGAACTCCACTCTTCGTGTACGGAGAGCCATGTCACCTTCTCGCCGCTGCAGCATGGGAGGACGGCTGGTTCACGTGACCCTCCAGCTGGGGGATCCATGGTGGCTGATCGTCGAGCTCGAGGCAGAGAAGTTGAGGGCAGCAGTGGCGAGATCCATGCCGGCCAACCGGGCGAAGAGGAGGTCGTTGGGGAGGGACACATCGGCAAGATCCGGTCACCACGCGACCTGAAGAGCAACAGTGATCTCCACAAGCTGTAGGTCGACGGCGTGCTCCATCCCCTGCGATGGGGTGACCATGGCGGTGGCCACAGCTCCTCATGCTCGCCTCGATCTCGGCGACACACCCTGAGTGTAGGAGGCAGCAACGACCTCGACGAAATCATGGCCTCCATCCCGGAACACATGAAGGACCTCGGCCCCATCGCTTCTCCTCCCGCCGTAGCTGCACGCGGCAGCGGACCGTGGGTAGGAGGGTAGGCGGCGTCGCCTCGGCTGACGACAGGGAGCAGCGTTGATTTCGGGTAGGTGGCATCGCGAGGACGGCCGCGGCCGCGGGGAAGCACCCCGATCATGCTGCCAGGCCAATCCTTCTCCTCCGATCCCCTATCCCCGAAGATTGCGCCGCCTCCCCGGTCGTGTTGTTTCCATATATTATGCCATTTTTTCCTGTACCTAAAAAAACGCGGGCGAGCGGATGACAGAGTTTTGGTCCGCCCTCTAAAATTGCTAAACGCACTTTTGGTGAGGATTATTGTTAATAAATGAATTCAGTCATGTCACTCTAAATAAATGGATTCAATCATGTGACTCTAATTACTTCGGATTGTTATGTGCACACTAAGCGGGGTGCAGTTAGGAAAGAAAATGTTTTCTAATTAAAGTGATTGAGTTATTTAAGGTAAGGTTAATTAATTTAGATTTGATTTTTAGTGATTGTTAGTAAAGTATGATGCGTCTTTAAAATATTTTATTTGTTTCCTTAAAATATATTATTTGTTTCCTAAAGAAATTTGCAATAATGGAAGGTATCGGTTGATTTGGATAAGTTAGTAAATTTAGATCCGTGATTGTGTGCATGTTTGGAAAGTGCTGATTTGCAAGTAAAGAGCTGAGGGGTAAATAAACCGGTGAATAAGAAACCAGCATCGAAAAAAATCTACGACGGTTAACCTACGAAAAAAACCGGACGAAAGTGGTGGGACGAAAAAAAACCTGAAAGCGAGACTACCAACTGCAGTTAGGAAAGAAAATGTTTTTTAATTAAAGTGATTGAGTGATTTAAGGTAAGGTTAATTAATTTAGATTTGATTTTTAGTGATTGTTAGTAAAGTATGATGCGTCTTTAAAATCTTTTATTTGTTTCCTTAAAATCTATTATTTGTTTCCTAAAGAAATTTGCAATAATGGAAGGTATCGGTTGATTTGGATAAGTTAGTAAATTTAGATCCGTGATTACGTGCACGTTTGGAAAGTGCTGATTTGCAAGGAAAGAGCTGATGGGTAAATAAACCGGTGAATAAGAAAGCAGCATCGAAAAAAATCTACGACGGTTAACCTACGAAAAAAAACCGGACGAAAGTGGTGGGACGAAAAAAAACCTGGAAGCGAGACTACCAACTGCTCCATTAAGAGTAGAGATCATGTGGAAAATTCCACTAGTACCATTAATTGGTGCCAACTATATGTATAGAAGTACTAATACAATAGAACTAGGACTCCCTGGCGAATGTTCACTTGGCAAACAGAAGGGGTCCGTTGGCAGTTTTCACTGTATTTGAGGGGTGTGGGTCTGGCAGTTTTAGAAACTGTCATGGTAGTTCTTTCCATTAGAGGGCATTTTTTGGATTTCTTGGCCAAAAATTGCAAATCGTGGGATGGAGATTGTGCAGCCAAGAGGGGAGGGGTCCTCTGGGGTTGGTCTCCAAGGAAGTATGATTTGACAACTTATTTCACACACAACCCCAGCGAGGAGGAGGACGACTAAATGTCGCACGCGCGCTAAATGTCTACGGTGCAACCTCTTAATGGGAAACAGAGAGTCACCATATCTCAATCTAGATATGATCTTCACACCAAAACCAAAATACTCGTATATTCTCTCTCATTAGACCCCATTAAATGAGAGATCTTTTAGACATAACAATAATATACACTCCATCCGAGGGGCTATATCCAAACACATACTAAATATATATGATATAGTTTATGATATTCATGTAAAGAATTAATATACGGGTGTAAATGTATTATTCTGTATACTCCTTTACCTATCAATATGCATTCATAGCAGTAAATTAATTATCAGTTTTAAATAGGATGCATGATATGCACACTGTAGATGTACACAATGATATGCGGGGCTGGCATAATTAATTAACTAATTACCTGTTCATCTAAGAAGCTGAGGAAAAGGCTCCTGTCACGTTGACGGCCACCAAGAGCAATGGTGGCAGCATCGTCCTCCCATATCTCTTTGCCGCTGTCTATCCCGCTGCTACGATGGAACTGGGATGCCGTTCGCACGTAATCGTCAATGGCCTTGGATTTGCCTTTGTTATCCATCTCTGTAAAAATTTACATTGTCAGCGTGTAAAAACATGGTTCTTTTCCTCACAGGAAAGCTACATCCACAAGTTTAGTCCATTCAAACAAACAAGAGCAAGAAACATGTTTGCACCCAAAATAAGTGAACATATACCAGTACGAAATTCAGATCTAATTAGCTACAAGTAACAAGTCCAACAAAACATGATAGATTTAGATAAAATATGCACAAGATAATACAAGGGATTGGTACTCAGTGAACAGAAAATTAACTACGCACAAGATCTGATCTAAACTCTTGTATTGCATACTTAGCCTAACTATTCTGATTCAAAGGAACACAAGCATGAATTCAACATGCCCACTTACTAAACATGGGCCAGAGAAAACTATATAGCGACTGAAAAAAGTCAGATCTAGCACAAGAAACATCAAGGAGAGGAGACATGGATTAGATCTAGAGTAGTTAAGAAGCACAAGATATGGAGTATATACAACTTGCCTTGCGAGAAATTGAAGGACAGTCCGGTGGAGTATACAAGTAGTAGAGGATCTTCCGTGGTTCAAAGCAACACCAATATGCAATTAGTCCATGTTGGAACCAGAAGAGGATGTTCTCGGGTTTAAAGGAACACGAGTAGAGCCCGGAGGAGTGTACTGAATGACTTTTTTGAGAATGTGATTTTGGGAGCGAGAGAGATATAAACCGGGGGAGGGAGGGAGAGGTGCATATCAGTTTCAACTGGAGAGTTGCCACGTGTATGCGAGGCCAGGGATTAGGCGTACGTTACTATTGCGCTGCTTTCCAGCCGTCCGCTGCAGAAAAGGACACAAGAAAATATATTTTTGGGAGACGCTCGAGACTTTATGCATACTCACCACTATTACTGTACATTGCTTTGAATCAAAGATCCAAAAAATTACAAAGTAACTAATACTATATATAACTAGTAAATGCGTACATCAGGTCCATATCTGTAGGGTATTAATTGAGATTTAAAAAAAAGTGCTAGTATTAGATATATGCTGATATTAGGTAAGATATTAATTACAGGTTAATATTTGGGATCGCATTGATTGCAGCTAAACATATTAAGCGCTCAACACCGAAGCAATTTAGGTCGTTGAATGCATATGGTTTGATGACCGATATTAGTTTGATCTGCCCCTTTGGATCTTTTAGTGGTGGTGTAGATTAAGAATTACAATAAAATCTTTTGGAAATAGTTTCTTCGTGGTATCAATCTTTGCAAGATGAAATGCCCCCTCCCCCCCTCCCAGCTTGATTATTAATAATGGTTTTTGAAAGCCCCATCAGTCATCCACCAAATATACGGGAAGCCTTGTACAACGAATGTACTTGAGTATGGATGATCTCAATCTTCACCATAATGTCGAAGAAAGATTCAAACTGCATATAAAATATGACCAACAAAAGGAACATCACACAATAAACTAAACTCGCCTTATCAGAATAGTGGGCTTTGCGAGGACACTCGCCTCTCTAGGTTCACGACACAGAGAAAGAAATGACGTGTACGTGATGAATACATGTTCATTGCAGCCATGTAGCTAAGGTATGAGACCACGGGATGTTCCATTAGAAAGTTAGACAAGTGGAAGTGAGATAGAGGTAAAAACAAGAAGAAAAATGACGGACGAAAAAAACATGGTCTTTCCTGACCTGGGCGACGTGAGGGCTCCACCTACCAGCCATAGACCTGTCCCAAACTCCTTCCTCCCCGCGTTGTAGTCCGAGGGTGCCACCGGGCGAAGCCCGAGCGGCCGTTGTCCGCGGCGGGGTGCTCTCTTGCGGGGCTCCTAGTTATACGGGCGACGTAGCTTGGTGGCAGTCAGTGGTGTCCCGAGGTGCACGCGATTGGGCCAGCGTCGGTAGGCTCGACGACCGGCGGCATGCCGCGGGGCAGGCTCGTGGTGGCAGGACTAGGCGTGCTCAGGGTGGTGATTTCGACCGGACGTGGTTGTGGCTCTGTTGGTCCCGAGCAGTCCAGATCGTTCTCCTCTTTGGCCTGGGCACGTGGCGGTATTCCTCGAAGGGCACACAACGCCGGAACAAGCCTAGAGGGGCGACGCGAAGGACCATGGCGACCGGCAGGCGGTGGCTGAGTCGTCAATGAAGTTTCTTCGGCAGGGTTCCTAGGATAGGGGTGTAACGGGATTTGAGGGTGCGGCCTCAACCGGATCTGGAGCTGCCGAATTTGGCTCCATAGTGGTTGTTGCCCTGGTTGTGTGGTGTGTTGCCGTGGTGGCTTCAGTGGTGGCGCACAAGTCGTGTCCTGTATGCGTGCTACTAGGTGTCGCCGGCAAGCCCTGTCCTCGGCCACACCGTTTGTTTTGGGGCTAGATCCAGGTCAGATCGGGCCACATTGCCAGAGGTTCCCTCTTCGTGTGGCTGGTGGCGGTCTAGCTCCAAGCCAATGATGTTCACACAAAAGTGCTTCCTTGGTGGCAGTCTTGTGTTGCGATGGCAGTGGGGTGGCGATCTTGGATGCCGAGGCAGCGGTCCTGGATTGTGTGCTACAGAGATGGGCCCTTCGATGAGCAGCGTGGTAGCTGGTGTTGGCAAGGTGCGTTGTGGTGGGAGATCCTGGCAAAGCTGGTGCCGTCAATGGCGACCTAGCCCTGATCTGGAATCCTTGTCAGGGACGGGCTTGTAGCTTGTTTCCACGACAAGATAGAGGGTGGCACCACTTCACGTTGTGACCCTCTTAGGGATGTCGCAATAAGTGTCGGTGCAACTTGGGCGCGACTACGAATCTCATGTGTTTCTTGTCGACGACTCGTAGGAGGCGTATAGTGGTGCATATAGTGCCTTTTTAGCGTTTTCGGCTAGTTTGTTGTATATTCTGTTTTGATAAACTCTTGAGGATTTTTTTTAATATCATGTATTGTTTGTTGATAATCCTACACCTACAAAAAGGTCCTATGTAAGTTTAATTACCCTTCCAT
>NC_041383.1:654998192-655067477 GCF_002162155.2 Triticum dicoccoides | reverse complement strand
AGATAGATGCAAAAACCAAATGTTTATGTTCGTCATGAGAAAATAGCTCCATACTGTAAAGTGTATACCCCACAGGCCCCTTGCTTGAGCATTGGTCAGCACTATATTTCCTGTTTCAGTAAACAAATGTCATGTAGTGACTAGTGAGACGTGACTCCCCAGGTGTGTTGTTTCTTTATTTACCCCCGCTACGGTCCTGGGCAAGTAGTAGTGTTTTTTTCGGAGCCAAAGATTGCCAAGTCAGGCTACACACGTCCTTGGAAGCTGCAAGGCTTCTATGAATGGAAGAACTCTAAAGTGAATACTCCCTCCAGATGGGAATATAAGCCAGACATGAATTTTTAGGTCCCCAATTTGACTAGAGAAACATGTGTTGTGTGTAATAGAAGTTATAAAACGAATTTTCTAGACGTATACTTTTTGTGGCATATTGTACATGTTTGAGAAATTTTTGTTTTTGCCACTCTATCTTTTGCCCACTTTGCTTACGCCACTCTAAAATTTGACATCTCATTTTTTCCACTCTTAGCTTTTGACAATACATAATAAGTGTCATTCCATGGCAGAAGCAATGATTTTTCATTTCACTTTTGTCGCTATTAGCTTTCAACAATGTATCACAATTGCCACTCTAATTTTTTTGCATTTGCCATGGAATGACAATTGTGATGTATTATCAAAAGTTAAGAGTGGCAAAAGTGAAATGTCAAATTCTAGAGTGGCATAAGAAAAGTGGGCAAAAGCTAGAGTGGCAAAAACAAAGTTTTCCCATGTTTCACTAGTTAAATCGACGACCTAAATTCTTGCTCTGACCTCTATTCCCATCCAAATGGAGTATTATTAATGTTGTTTGGTCACACTTGGTTATAACCAAATGCCTATGCAAATCTACATGGTTTGGAGTTTTCTCTCAGAAAATATGATTTGATTGTTTGTTGCTTCAAGTGAAGTGATGGATAGGTGGGACTTAATATAGAATGGACCAAAAACCTAGCCATTACACACTTTATTGCAAGGCCAATAACTAAGATTGTTCAAAAATTCCGACCAAAATGTCCGGAATATCTGAGCAGTTCAAGAAGAATGCACAAAGTGTTCTGAAGGTTCTATAGAGCAAGTGCACTGGAGCTTTGATTTACAAAGCTTTTGCAACAACTATTTCTAGATGTGATTTAGAGGATTATAGGGAAAAGATTCGTAGGTTTCAGATGGTGTAAATGCAAAGGGATAGTGGGCAAAAAGGAGGGCCTTTTCACGGCTTTGGAATTTGATTTTTAAGCATGTGTAAAAAGAAACTCAACTTAGCAACCTAGATCCCTTTTTGATAGTATTTGTATAACTATGGATTCAATGCGATCTTGAATCACTAAAATAAAAATCTAAGTCCATAGCTTGGCCAACACTTGTCATTGAAGAATCGAGGACGGGGTGTCATTCATTCCCTTGTTGCATATTTTGGAACATAATCTAAATACGCATGATAATTTTTAGTGCCTTTTGTGATATGTTAACATTAATTACCAAAGTCCACCTAGGGGATTAGGATGCACTGTGAGATTTTCAGGCACTACAAGCAACTGCAGCCCCATCTGTAGAAAATGTTTTGTGGTCACCACCAATAGGCACTTACGACGATGCTTGGCTGTGGACGTGATCCTCACTTATGGTCGGTAAACTTGGGATCATAAGTGGGGTGGGCCGCTACTATAGGGTGGGCCGCCCCTCGGTGGAGGGAACATCTCCTGTGACATATGCATAGAGATCGGCGGCTCTCCCGTCAATAGAGGGGGATTTTTTCCATCAGTAGTGGCCCATACTATAGTTGTGACAATGAATAACCTAAGAGCCTGGCAAGTCTTTATAGCAGAGGAGGTTGTGTGCATTTTGGTTATTCTCTTATAGAAACAATAGAGTTCAACTAATGGAAAATAGAAGTACTTATTTTAACTAAACTTCAATTACTATCAATCACTAAGTAAGGAAGAAGAAGAGACACATACAAAGTGAACTATTCTACAGAAAACTAGATAAATGGGGTGAAGCTAGTGCAAGGGATCTAGAGTACCCTGCTATAGCTTAGACGAGCATGATGACTTGCATTATGATGTGCCTCGTGTGGTGTATTTTACCAATGTGACCATGTTGCGCCTCACCACATCCACTATCATGTTCAAGTGTAACCCATGAACCACTTCAATCATCTTCTGCACAACATAGTTGGCATACTATTAGATCATCATACCCTGCAAGATCATGCAACCACACAAGATTAGTCATGTGCATCTCTCTAGGCATGCAGAGTTAAGATTTTTAAGAAGCATAGACCAGGAGATGATCAATAGTCTGACCACCTCCCACCTATAGGATCTTAGTTATGACCGCGTGCAATCATGTTGGCTCACATAGATTAAGCACTTCTGAATGTCTTTGCTCTTATTTGGAACAGTGCTTTTCGTGGATCATGTGTACTACTAGCCAGCTAATTTCAGAACAATAATTTCTTGGTGGTGAGGCCCTCCATGCTCAATCATGTGATGCAACTTATCCATAAAACGTAGGTAAAGTGTATGTTTTGCTCAGATTTTATTTCACCAATTACAAACAATCTAGAATTTACCTGCATAATGTAGTTTGCATACGGGACTGCAAACAACTCATTCACACTATCAAGAATATATGTGAGAAATGGGCGCATAATTTGCGGATCCTTACATATATCCACCATTTTATAGGAAGAACACGAGGGCACAAGGTATAATTAGTGAACAAGGTAAAAACAAAGGTCAAAAGATATGAAGCGGACAAAAGTGTAATGCCCACTAACAACCTGAATGACATGGCATGTAACATCCCAAAATTCTACAATTTGGAAAGTTATATAAATAGAAATAAATTGATGATTGCTTTTTTGTTGTTGTTTGAATTTGAGTGGAATTTGAAATTTTTGAGAATTTTAAACATAGAGGGAATAAAATGATTTTCCTGGATAATAAAATGAGAGAAGGTAATATGATACCTTCAATATAAAAAAGAGTTGGAAAATTATTACAATATTACTTGGTGTTATTAAAGTTTACTCGGGAACTATTTGTAAGAGTCAAATTGACTTTATTGCAAAAAAATGTTTTAATGAATTATATTAGGCCAGAATAAATGTTTGCAAAGCTCTTTATGAGCCTAGGTATTTATGTGAATTTTCTGGAATTTTTCTAAAGTTATTTGTTTTTATTTGGGACCCCAAAACCATCTCTGTGAGTTAGAAAACTGTGAATACTGATCATCCGACTTAATACACTTAGCGGCTCAGGTCTATCTCTTGACACCGTGCAGCGCAGCAGCCAGACCCATCAGTCTGAATTCTAGCAGTGGCGCCCAGCCTTTTTTTCGACGCCGATAACTGCCACACGTCAGGCACAATGGATACCCGACCACAGGAATCATGTGGTCGTACCTAGGAGACAGCCGACACGACTCTGTGTGGACGAATCGATATTCACCACACGTGTGGCCTGGTAGCCCGCGGACCGAAAGATTCGTGCGGTGCAGGAAGGGGACTGAACGAACGATTCTACCGTTCGGTGGGGAATAACCCCAGCCCGAACGCCTTCACGTCATGGTCCAAGCCTACTGAGAAAGCAAACATGGCTAAAACTTGGGCCAAAAAAAGGTACATGTAGCAAGCCTAATAGTGGTAATTGAACATGAATTTGAATATGAAAAAGAAATAAATCAAAAATTGCCATAAGATGAAGTAACAAAACTGCCGTTATGTCAAATTGATTCATATGAAAAGATTCATTAAAAATGGATAAAAATCACCACAGTTCAACAAAGAAAGATAAAATTGCCATTATTTGAATTAAATTTTGGAAGAGGACCAAAAATAAAATGTCGTGGTCGCAAAAATTTGCCACTATCCAAACACTAAAAAAGGACATGATGTATGAAAAAGGTAAATTTGACATGGCCATAAACTAAATTTGATATGGTCAAATGAATAATAATTTTTCCATGGTGAAAGAAAGAAATTTTGTACGGTCTTAAAATAATGCATTAATGGCAAAAAAAAGTATTAGTTTGCCATGGTTGACAAAAGTGGTGTACTTTTTCATGATGGCAAAAATTATGTAAAAGTCGTCATGATACATGCAACCAATTTCCATGATGCTAAAAAAACATCAACTAAATTTCCATGGTTTCAAGTGGGTATTATCACGAGGAGAATAATTTTGTCCATGAGCAATAACCTAAAACTTTGCCATGATACACAAAACTAAAATCTGCATGGTCTATGAACTAAATTTTCCATGGTCCATAAAACTAAATTTGACATAGTCACTAAAATTTCCATGATCCACCGAAAAAATGCCATGGTTAATTACTAAAAAATTACCATGGTCAATTACTAAATTTCTCATGGTAATAAAAACCTAAATGATCAGTGCCACGCAATCCGGTCCTGACGTTTTTCGATGGGAAGTCTAGTTATGCGAGGATGGCAAAATCCGGTGACACGGGGCAAGTTTTGTCATAAAATAAACTGAAGCAAGAAGTTGCCATGCTTGCCCACTAAAGTTGCCATCCTCGCGTAACTATACTTGCCGTCGAAAACGTTCGGAGTTGCCATGTGCTCGCACCTGACATGTGGCACTTGTCAGGGTTCAATTTTTTTGAAATTTGCCATGGTCAGAAAAACATTGAAATTTTCCATGGTCAATTAGCAAAAGTTGCCATGGTCGGAAAAATATTGGAATTTTCTGTGGTCGATACCTAATTTGCCAAGGTCAATAAACTAAAATTTCAATAGCAAAGTAGTACATTTTCCATGGTTGAAATTAAACTTGGAACTTGCCATGGTCAATTACAAAATAATACAATGACATCCCGTTATCAATGACATCCAATATCCATAGTCAGAAAACCATGACTATCTGTTGATCAACGAGCTAGTCAATTAGAAGCTCACTAGGGACATGTTATGGTCTATGTATTCACACGTGTATTACGATTTTCGGATAATACAATTATAGCGTGAATAAAAGACAATTATCATGAACAAGGAAATGTAATAATAATCCTTTTATTATTGCCTCTAGGGCATATTTCCAACATGTATAGCACCCAGCTCAGGTTTATCTGGGATGTTACCTATGGTGGTGCACCAGACTCGTCTAACTGTGTCCGTGGTCTTAAAGACCGATCATGCATTCTGATGGGAGAGGCCGCTTAGCGTCCGGCTGCTAGAGCCGCCGCATACTCTTCCGCCAGCAAGGAACGCTCTGTGATTCCGCTAACAGTGATTACGCCACGTGGACCGGGCATCTTGAGTTTATGGTAGGCGTAGTGTGGTACTGCGTTGAAGCGAGCGAAGGCCGTTCTTCCGAGTAATGCATGATAACCGCTTCGGAAATAAACGATCTTGAAGAGTAATTCTTCGCTTCTGAAGTTGTCGGGAGAACCGAATATCACCTCTAATACGAGGGATCCCCTGCAACGGGCCTCAACGCCTGGTATCACTCCTTTAAAGGTGGTGTTACTTTGGCTAATTCTGGATGGGTCTATCCCCATCTCGCAAACGGTGTCCTGATATATCAGATTAAGACTACTGACGCCGTCCTTGAGGACTCGAGTGAGATGATATCCATCAATTATTGGGTCGACCACCAAGGCAGCCGATCCTCCATGCTGGATACTAGTCGGGTGGTCCCTGTGATCAAAGGTGATCGGGCAGGCCGACCAGGGGTTGAATTTGAGGGCAACGGGCTCTACAGTTTATGCGTCTCTGAGCGCGTGTTTGCGCCTTCTCTTTGATATGTGAGTCGCGTAGATCATGTTTACTGTTTTGACTTCTGGTGGGAATTTTTCTGTCCCCCAGTGTTCGGCTGGCGAGGCTCATCCTCGTCTTCACTTGGTATTTCTCTTCCCTTGTGTTCGGTGTTTAACTTGCCGGCCTGCTTGAAGACCCAGCATTCTCTGTGAGTGTGATTCGCAGGTTTTTCGGGGGTGCCATGAATTTGGCACAATCTGTCCAGGACTTTGTTCAGGCCGGACGGTCCCTCTTTGCTGCCTTTAAATGGCTTCTTTCTTTGACCGGGTCGAGAGCCCCTGAATCTGGCGTTGACCGCCGTGTTGTCCGGACTTTCTTCATTGTTTCGACGCTTGTTCTTATTGCATCGTGGCTTCCTGTTGCCATCCCTGATTTCGGATGTGCCTGGGTCACTGGTGCCTCTACGGGCCAAACGGCTGTCCTCTCCCGCGCAAAAGCGGGTCATAAGGCTTGTTAAGGCCGCCATTATCCTCGACTTTTCTTGGCCGAGGTGTCTGGCAAGCCACTCGTCCCGGATACTATGCTTGAAGGCCGCTAGGGCTTCGGCATCCAGACAGTCAACAAT
Organism: Triticum dicoccoides; assembly: GCF_002162155.2. Taxonomy (NCBI): domain Eukaryota; kingdom Viridiplantae; phylum Streptophyta; class Magnoliopsida; order Poales; family Poaceae; genus Triticum; species Triticum dicoccoides. The sequence continues at coordinate 655,061,085 of NC_041383.1, read as the reverse complement.
TTGATTCTTCTTAGTGAGAAATCTGTTCCAAAGCTTACGGGCTGACTCTCCGGGCTGTTGTATTATGTCACTTAGATCGTCTGCGTCCGGAGGTCGGACATAGGTCCCTTGAAAATTGGCCGTGAAAGCGTCCTCAAGTTCCTCCCAACTTCCGATTGAATTTTTGGGGAGGCTTTTCAACCAGTGCCGAACTGGCCCTTTCAACTTGAGGGGAAGGTATTTGATGGCGTGGAGGTCATCCCCACGAGCCATGTGGATATGAAGGATAAAATCCTCAATCCAGACCCCAGGGTCTGTCATTCCGTCGTATGCCTCTATGTTCACGGGTTTGAATCCCTATGGAAATTCGTGATCCAGCACCTCGTCGGTGAAGCACAGAAGGTGCACAGCCCCTCCGTATCTGGACATGTCGTGGCATGTTGTCGACTGTTGTTGTGTCTGGTGTTGATTCCGAACTGGTATTCGATCAATGTGATCGTTTTGGTGACCGTAATCCTGCGTCGGAGCATGTCCTCTGGATCCATAGATGGACCTGATCGCGCCGGCCTTTTTGTCCAGGAGCTCATGTAAATCATGTGCTGCGTTGGTGGCTTCTCTATCGCGGCCATGAAGTGGTTGGTCCAGCCGATTGGCCGTATTATTCTTTGGCGGAATGGGCTCTACGGCCTCATCGTCAGATTCGGGCAGCAGCTTGCATTTTGGGTAGCGCTTTGTGTGGCGATTGTTGCCATATTTTTCTTCAGTGTCTAGCACTTTATTCCATCTGCGGTTGAGCGTATCCTGCGCGGCCTTAAGCCTTTGCTTCTGCTTCTTTAGGCTCCTCGCAGTGTCCATAAGCCTTCTGCGGAGGTTGTCTTGTTCCAAATGCTTTTCTGGGATGATGAATGCATCATCGACCGGACTGTCCCCCTCTTCGGGTGCGGGTTGATGAGTTCGGCCCTCGAGATCGATGTGATCGGGCGTCTGCTCTGGGCTGTGTTCAGCGTAGCCTGGCTCATCCTGCTCCATTGCTGGGTCCATATGGTCATTGTTGCCTTTGGAGTAGACCGGAGTGTCAATATTTCTTGCGCTGTTATCGCTATTTTTACTGTGACTGGACTTGGAGCGGCGCCTGCGCCGTCGTTTTGGCTTTTGTCCGGGGGGTTTATCCTCCGTTGTGTCCTTTTTGTCGTTGTTGTCCTCCTTAGGCGTGTCCACCATGTATATGTCATATGATGAGGTGGCTGTCCAGCGCCCGTGGATGGTGGTTCCAGATCGTCCCCTGCATCGACGTCCATACTGTCGACGTCGTCGGACTCGAAGTCAAGCATGTCTGTTAGGTCATCGATAGCGGCTATGAAGTGGGTGGTGGGTGGGCTGCGATTTTCTTCATGTCCGTGTCCCACTCAAGCCAGACATAGTTCGGCCAAGAGTCTTCTGACAAAGAGAGAGACCTTAAAGCGTTTAGCACGTCGCCAAAGGGCGAGCGCTGAAAGATATCCGCGGCAGTGAACTCCATGATTGGTGCCCAATCGGCTTCGATGGGCACGGATGCGCGTGGCCCGGGACCCGCGGCCGGAAACAAGTCCGGGAGTCCGGCAACACATATTTCCTTAGAGGTAGAGTACGTGTTCGGCTCCAACGCCGATGAGTATGCGGCCTCCGTGCTGGGGTCCATCCACCCGTCCTCGGACGACGTGATACGCCCCGGATTTAGGTCCGGAGCTGCTCTAGGTGCGGTATCCCGAATACTGTCTGACAGCCGATCTAAGTCGCGCTCATCCTGACCGTTCGGCGCTCCCGGCGTAGGCCCGAATCCGTCGAAGATCAAGTCTCCGCGGATGTCATCTATGTAATTCAAGTTTCTGAATCTGCCCTGATGGCCAGGGGCGTAGCTGTCGATCTGCTCCTAATGGCCAAGCGAATTGGCCCGTAGTGCGAAGCCGCCGAACACGAAGATCTGTCCGGGGAGAAAGGTCTCACTCTGGAACGCGTCGTTGTTAATGATTGAAGGAGCCATCGAGCCTTACGGCGACGACACAGAGAAACTCTCAATGAAAGCACCAATGTCGATGTCAAAACCGGTGGATCTCGGGTAGGGGGTCCCAAACTGTGCGTCTAAGGCTAATGGTAACAGGAGACCGGGGACACGATGTTTACTCAGGTTCGGGCCCTCTCGATGGAGGTAATACCCTACTTCCTGCTTGATTGATCTTGATGATATGAGTATTACAAGAGTTGATCTACCACGAGATCGTAGAGGCTAACCCTAGAAGCTAGCCTATCATTATGATTCTGATTGTTCTCGTCCTACGGACTAAAGCCTCCAGTTTATATAGACACCGGAGGGGGCTAGGGTTACATAGAGTCGGTTACAGAGAAGGAGATCTAACATTCGAATCTCCAAACTTGCCTTCCACGCAAAGGAGAGTCTCATCCGGACACGGGACGAAGTCTTCACTCTTGTATCTTCACAGTCCAACAGTCCGGCCAAAGTGTATAGTCCGGCTGTCCGGATACCCCCTAATCCAGGACTCCCTCATGGCCCCCCTCCCAATTCGGATTGGGCTTGGGGGGAGCGCCCCCTCCCTTGCTCCTTTCCCCTCCTTTCCACTAAAGCCCATTAAGGCCCATATACCTCCCGGGGGTTCCGATAACCTCCCGGAGCTCCGGTATTATCCCGATCTCACCCGGAACCATTCCGGTGTCTAAATATAGTCGTCCAATATATCGATCTTTATGTCTCGACCATTTCGAGACTCCTTGTCATGTCTGCGATCACATCCGGGACTCCGAACTACCTTCGATACATCAAAATACATAAACTCATAATATAACCGTCATCGAACTTTAAGCGTGCGGACCCTACGGGTTCAAGAACTATGTAGACATGACCGAGACATGTCTCCGGTCAATAATCAATAGCGGAACATGGATGCTCATATTGGCTCCCACATATTCTATGAAGATCTTTATCGGTCAGACCGCATAACAACATACGTTGTTCCCTTTGTCATCGGTATGTTACTTGCCCGAGATTCGATCGTCAGTATCTCAATACCTAGTTCAATCTCGTTACCGTCAAGTCTATTTACTCGTAACGTAATGCATCATCCCGTAACTAACTCATTAGCTACATTGCTTGCAAGGCTTATAGTGATGTGCATTACGGAGAGGGCCCTGAGATACCTCTCCGACAATCGGAGTGACAAATCCTAATCTCAAAATACTTCAACTCAACAAGTACCTTCGGAGACACCTGTAGAGCACCTTTATAATCACCTAGTTACGTTGTGATGTTTGGCAGCACACAAAGTGTTCCTCTGATAAGCGGGATTTACATAATCTCATAGTCGTAGGAACATGTATAAGTCGTGAAGAAAGCAATAGCAACATACTAAACGATCAAGTGCTAAGCTAACAGAATGGGTCAAGTCAATCACATCATTCTCCTAATGATGTGATCTCGTTAATCAAATAACAACTCATGTCTATGGTTAGGAAACTTAACCATCTTTGATTCAACGAGCTAGTCAAGTAGAGGCATACTAGTGATACTCTGTTTGTCTATGTATTCACACATGTACTATGTTTCCGGTTAATACAATTCTAGCATGAATAATAAACATTTATCATGATATGAGGAAATAAATAATTACTTTATTATTGCCTCTAGGGCATATTTCCTTCAGTCTCCCACTTGCACTAGAGTCAATAATCTAGATTACACAGTAATGATTCTAACACCCATGGAGCCTTGGTGTTGATCATGTTTTGCTCGTGGAAGAAGCTTAGTCAATGGGTCTGCAACATTCAGATCCGTATGTATCTTGCAAATCTCTATGTCTCCCAGCTCGACTTGGTCCTGGATGGAATTGAAGCGTCTCTAGATGTGCTTGGTTCTCTTGTGAAATCTGGATTCCTTTGCCAAGGCAATTGCACCAGTATTGTCACAAAAGATTTTCATTGGACCCGATGCACTAGGTATGACACCTAGATCGGATATGAACTCCTTCATCCAGACTCCTTCATTTGCTGCTTTCGAAGCAGCTATGTACTCCGCTTCACATGTAGATGCCGCCACAACGCTTTGTTTAGAACTGCACCAACTGACAGCTCCACCGTTCAATATAAACACGTATCCGGTTTGCTATTTAAAATCGTCCGGATCAGTGTCAAAGCTTGCATCAACGTAACCATTTATGACTAGCTCTTTGTCACCTCCATAAATGAGAAACATATCCTTAGTCCTTTTCGGGTATTTCAGGATGTTCTTGACCGCTGTCCAATGATCCACTCCTGGATTACTTTGGTACCTCCCTGCTAAACTAATAGCAAGGCACACATCAGGTCTGGTACATAGCATTGCATACATGATAGAGCCTATGGCTAAAGCATAGGGAACATCTTTCATTTTCTCTCTATCTTCTGCAGTGGTCGGGCATTGAGTCTGACTCAATTTCACACCTTGTATTACAGGCAAGAACCCTTTCTTTGCTTGATCCATTTTGAACCTTTTCAAAACTTTATCAAGGTATGTACTTTGTCAAAGTCCAATTAAGCGTCTTGATCTATCTCTATAGATCTTGATGCCCAATATATAGGCAGCTTCACCGAGGTATTCCATTGAAAAACTTTTATTCAAGTATCCTTTTATGCTATCCAGAAATTCTATATCATTTCCAATCAATAATATGTCGTCCACATATAATATTAGAAATGCTATAGAGCTCCCACTCACTTTCTTGTAAACACAGGCTTCTCCAAAAGTCTGTATAAAACCATATGCTTTGATCACATTATCAAAGCGTTTAATCCAACTCCGAGAGGCTTGCACCAGTCCATAAATGGATCGCTGGAGCTTGCACACTTTGTTAGCACCTTTTGGATCGACAAAACCTTCTGGTTGCAGCATATACAACTCTTCTTCCAGAAATCCATTCGGGAATGCAGTTTTGACATCCATTTGCCAAATTTCATAATCATAAAATGCAGCAATTGGTAACATGATTTGGACATACTTAAGCATCGCTACGGGTGAGAAAGTCTCATCGTGGTCAACCCCTTGAACTTGTCGAAAACCTTTTGCAACATGTCGAGCTTTGTAGACAGTAACATTACCATCAGCATCAGTCTTCTTCTTGAAGATCCATTTATTCTCGATGGCTTGCTGATCATCGGGCAAGTCGACCAAAGTCCATACTTTGTTCTCATACATGGATCCCATCTCAGATTTCATGGCCTCAAGCCATTTTGCGGAATCTGGGCTCATCATCGCTTCATCATAGTTCATAGGTTCATCATGGCCAAGTAACATAACTTCCAGAATAGGATTACCATACCACTCTGGTGCGGATCTTACTCTGGTTGACCTACGAGGTTCGATAGTAACTTGATCTGAAGTCTCACGATCAATATCATTAGCATCCTCACTAACTGGTGTAGGCGTCACAGGAACTGGTTTCTGTGATGAACTACTTTCCAATAAGGGAGTTGGTACATTTACCTCATCAAGTTCTACTTTCCTCCAACTCACTTCTTTCGAGAGAAACTCCTTCTCTAGAAAGGATCCATTCTTGGCAACGAAAGTCTTCCCTTCGGATCTGTGATAGAAGGTGTACCCAACAGTTCCCTTTGGGTATTCTATGAAGACACATTTCTCCGATTTAGGTTCAAGCTTATCAGGTTGAAGTTTTTCCACATAAGCATCGCAGCCCCAGACTTTAAGAAACAACAACTTTGGTTTCTTGCCAAACCACAGTTCATAAGGCGTCGTCTCAATGGATTTTCATGGTGCCCTATTTAACGTGAATGCAGCCATCTCTAAAGCATAACCCCAAAACGATAGCGGTAAATCAGTAAGAGACATCATTGATCACACCATATCTAGTAAAGTACGATTACAACGTTCGGACACACCATTACGCTGTGGTGTTCCGGGTGGCGTGAGTTGCGAAACTATTCTGCATTCTTTCAAATGTAGACCAAATTTGTAACTCAAATATTCTCCTCCACGATCAGATTGTAGAAACTTTATTTTCTTGTTACGATGATTTTCAACTTCACTCTGAAATTCTTTGAACTTTTCAAATGTTTCAGACTTATGTTTCATTAAGTAGATATACCCATATCTGCTTAAATCATCTGTGAAGGTGAGAAAATAACGATACCCGCCGCGAGCCTCAACATTCATTGGACCACATACATCAGTATGTATGATTTCCAATAAATCAGTTGCTCGCTCCATAGTTCCGGAGAACGGCGTTTTAGTCATCTTGCCCATGAGGCATGGTTCGCAAGTACCAAGTGATTCATAATCAAGTGATTCCAAAAGTCCATCAGTATGGAGTTTCTTCATGCGCTTTACACCAATATGACCCAAACGGCAGTGCCACAAATAAGTTGCACTATCATTATTAAATCTGCATCTTTTGGCTTCAACATTATGAATATGTGTATCACTACTATCGAGATTCATCAAAAATAGACCACTGTTTACGAGTTCATGACCATAAAAGATATTACTCATATAAATAGAACAATCATTATTCTCAGATTTAAATGAATAACCATCTCGCATCAAACAAGATCCAGATATAATGTTCATGCTCAACGCTGGCATCAAATAACAATTATTCAGGTCTAAAACTAATCCCGAAGGTAGATGTATAGGTAGCGTGCCGACGGCGATCACATCGACTTTGGAACCATTTCCCACGCGCATCGTCACCTCGTCCTTAGCCAGTGTTCGCTTAATCCGTAGTCCCTGTTTTGAGTTGAAAATATTAGGAACAGAACCAGTATCAAATACCCAGGTGCTACTACGAGCTCTGGTAAGGTACACATCAATAACATGTATATCACATATACCTTTGTTCACCTTGCCATCCTTCTTATCCACCAAATACTTGGGGCAGTTCGGCTTCCAGTGACCAGTCTGCTTGCAGCAGAAGCACTCAATCTCAGGCTTAGATCCAGACTTGGGTTTCTTCTCTTGAGCAGCAACTTGTTCGATGTTCTTTTTGAAGTTCCCCTTCTTCTTCCCTTTGCCCTTTTTCTTGAAACTGGTGGTCTTATTGACCATCAACACTTGATGCTCCTTTTTGATTTCTACCTCCGCAGCCTTTAGCATTGCGAAGAGCTCGAGAATTGTCTTATCCATCCCTTGCATGTTATAGTTCATCACGAAGCTCTTGTAGCTTGGTGGCAGTGATTGAAGAATTCTGTCAATGACGCAATCATCCGGAAGATTAACTCCCAGTTGAATCAAGTGATTGTTATACCCAGACATTCTGAGTATATGCTCACTGACAGAACTATTCTCCTCCATCTTGCAGCTGTAGAACTTATTGGAGACTTCATATCTCTCAATCCGGGCATTTGCTTGAAATATTAACTTCAACTCATGGAACATCTCATATGCTCCATGACGTTCAAAACGTTGTTGAAGTCCCGGTTCTAAGCCGTAAAGCATGGCACACTGAACTATCGAGTAGTCATCAGCTTTGCTCTGCCAAACATTCACAACGTCTGCAGTTGCATCTACAGCAGGCCTGGCACCCAGCGGTGCTTCCAGGATGTAATTCTTGTGTGCAACAATGAGGATAATCCTCAAGTTACGGACCCAGTCCGTGTAATTGCTACCATCATCTTTCAACTTTGCTTTCTCAAGGAACGCATTAAAATTAAACGGAACAACAGCACGAGCCATCTATCTACAACAACATAGACATGCAAAAAACACTATCAGGTACTAAGTTCATGATAAATTTAAGTTCAGTTAATCATATTACTTAAGAAGTCCCACTTAGATAGACATCCCTCTAATCATCTAAGTGATCACGTGATCCAAATCAACTAAACGATAACCGATCATCACGTGAAATGGAGTAGTTTTCAATGGTGAACATCACTATGTTGATCATATCTACTATATGATTCACGCTCGACCTTTCGGTCTCAGTGTTCCGAGGCCATATCTGCATATGCTAGGCTCGTCAAGTTTAACATGAGTATTCTGCGTGTGCAAAACTGGCTTGCACCCGTTGTAGATGGATGTAGAGCTTATCACACCCAATCATCATGTGGTGTCTGGGCACGACGAACTTTGGCAACGGTGCATACTCAGGGAAAACACTTTTATCTTGAAATTTAGTGAGAGATCATCTTATAATGCTACCGTCAATCAAAGCAAGATAAGATGCATAAAGGATAAACATCACATGCAATCAATATAAGTGATATGATATGGCCATCATCATCTTGTGCTTGTGATCTCCATCTCCGAAGCACCGTCATGATCACCATCGTCACCGGTGCGACACCTTGATCTCCATCGTAGCATCATTGTCGTCTCACCAACTATTTCTTCTACGACTATCGCTACCACTTAGTGATAAAGTAAAGCAATTACAGGGCGATTGCATTGCATACAATAAAACAACAACCATATGGCTCCTGCCAGTTGCGGATAACTTGGTTACAAAACATGATCATCTCATACAATAAAATATAGCATCACGTCTTGACCATATCACATCACAACATGCCCTGCAAAAATAAGTTAGACGTCCTCTACTTTGTTGCTGCAAGTTTTACGTGGCTGCCACGGGCTGAGCAAGAACTGTTTCTTACCTACGCATCAAAACCACAATGATAGTTTGTCAAGTTAGTGTTGTTTTAACCTTCTCAAGGACCGGTCGTAGCCACACTTAGTTCAACTAAAGTTGGAGAAACTGACACCCGCCAGCCACCTGTGTGCAAAGCACGTCGGTAGAACCAGTCTCACGTAAGCGTACGCGTAATGTCGGTCCGGGCCACTTCATCCAACAATACCGCTGAACCAAAGTATGACATGCTGGTAAGCAGTATGACTTGTATCGCCCACAACTCACTTGTGTTCTACTCGTGCATATAACATCTACACATAAAAACCTGGCTCGGATGCCACTGTTGGGAAACATAGTAATTTCAAAAAAAATTCCTACGCACACACAAGATCATGGTGATGCATACCAACAAGAGGGGAGAGTGTTGTCCACGTACCCTCGTAGACCGAAAGCGGAAGTGTTAGCACAACGCGGTTGATGTAGTCGTACCTCTTCATGATCCGACCGATCAAGTACCGAATGCACGGCACCTCCGAGTTTAGTACACGTTCAACTCTATGACGTCCCTCGAACTCTGATCCAGCTGAGGTTTGAGGGAGAGTTCCGTCAGCACGACGGTGTTGTGATGATGATGATGTTCTACCGACGCAGGGCTTCGCCTAAGCACCTCTACGATATTATCGAGGTGGATTATGATAGAGGGGGGCACCGCACACGGCTAAGAGATCCAAGGCATCAATTGTTGTCTCTATGGGGTTCCCCCCTCCTCTGTAGATAAAGGAGGAGAGGAGAGAGCCGTCCAAGGGGAGGAGGAGCGCCCAAGGGGGGAGTCCTACTCCCACCGGGAGTAGGACTCCTCCTTTTCCTATTTGGAGAGGGAGAGGGAAGGAAGAGGAAGGAGGGAGGAAGGAAAGGGGGGCCGGGTGAAGGAAATGTGCCCTAGAGGCAATAATAAAGTTATTATTTATTTTCTTATATCATGATGAATGTTTATTATTCATACTAGAATTGTATTAACTGGAAACATGATACATGTGTGAATACATAGACAAACTAAGTGTCACTAGTATGCCTCTACTTGACTAGCTCGTTTATCAAAGATGGTTATGTTTCCTAGCCATGGACAAAGAGTTGTCATTTGATTAACGGGATCACATCATTAGGAGAACGATGTGATTGACTTGACCCATTCCGTTAGCTTAGCACTTGATCGTTTAGTATGTTGCTACTGCTTTTTTCATGACTAATAGATATTCCTGTGACTATGAGATTATGCAACTCCCGTTTACCAGAGGAACACTTTGTGTGCTACCAAACGTCACAACGTAACTGGGTGATTATAAAGGTGCTCTACAGGTGTCTCCAAAGGTACTTGTTGGGTTGGCGTATTTCAAGATTAGGATTTGTCACTTCGATTGTCGGAGAGGTATCTCTAGGCCCACTCGGTAATGCACATCACTATAAGCCTTGCAATCATTTCAACTAATTAGTTAGTTGCGGGATGATGTATTACGGAACAAGTAAAGAGACTTGCCGGTAACGAGATTGAACTAGGTATTGAGATACCGATGATCAAATCTCGGGCAAGTAACATCCCAGTGACAAAGGGAACAACGTATGTTGTTATGCGGTTTGACCGATAAAGATCTTCGTAGAATATGTGGGAGCCAATATGAGCATCCAGGTTCCGCTATTGGTTATTGACCGGAAACGTGTTTCGGTGATGTCTACATTGTTCTCGAACCCGTAGGGTCCGCACGCTTAAAGTTAGATGACAGTTATATTATGAGTTTATGTGTTTTGATGTACCGAAGGAGTTCGGAGTGCCAGATGAGATTGGTTACATGACGAGGAGTCTCGAAATGGTCGAGACGTAAAGATCGATATATTGGACGACTATATTCGGACTTCAGAAAGGTTCCGAGTGATTCGGCTATTTTTTGGAGTACCGGAGAGTTACGGGAATTCGCCGGGGAGTATATAGGCCTTATTGGGCCATACGGGAATAGAGGAGAGAGGCCGAAAGGAAGGAGGCGCGCAGCCCCCCTCTGGTCCGAATTGGACAAGGGGTGCAGCCCCCTTTTCCTTCCTCCTGTCCCCCTCTTTCCTTCTCTCCTACTCCAACAAGGGAAGGAGGAGTCCTACTCCCGGTTGGAGTAGGACTCCCCCTTCGCCCGCCTCCTCCTGGCCGGCCGCCCCCTCCCCCTTGATCCTTTATATACGGGGGCAGGAGGGCACCTCTAGACACAACAATTGATCCCTTGGATCTCTTAGCCGTGTGCGGTGCCCCCCTCCACCATAGTCCACCTCGATAATATCGTAGCAGTGCTTAGGCGAAGCCCTACGACGCTAGAACATCATCATCGTCACCACGCCGTCGTGCTGACGGAACTCTCCCTTGACACTAGGCTGGATCGGAGTTCGAGGGACGTCATCGAGCTGAATGTGTGCAAGAACTCAGAGGTGTCGTGCTTTCGGTGCTTGATCGGTCGGGCCATGAAGAGGTACGACTACATCAACCACGTTGTGCTAACGCTTCCGCTTTCAGTCTACGAGGGTACATGGACACACTCTCCCCTCTCGTTGCTATGCATCACCATGATCTTGCGTGTGCGTAGGAATTTTTTTGAAATTACTACGTTCCCCAACAATGGCATCCGAGCCTAGGTTTTATGCGTTGATGTTATATGCATGAGTAGAACACAAGTGAGTTGTGGGCGATACAAGTCATACTGCTTACCAGCATGTCATACTTTGGTTCGGCGGTATTGTTGGATGAAGCGGCCCGAACCGACATTACGTGTATGCTTACGCGAGACTGGTTTTACCGCCATGCTTTGCACACAACTGACTAGCGGGTGTCAGTTTCTCCAACTTTAGTTGAACCGAGTGTGGCTACGCCCGGTCCTTGAGAAGGTTAAAACAGCAGTAACTTGACGAACTATCGTTGTGGTTTTGATGCGTAGGTAAGAACGGTTCTTGCTCAGCCCGTAGCAGCCACATAAAATTTGCAACAACAAAGTAGAGGACGTCTAACTTGTTTTTGCAGGGCATGTTGTGATGTGATATGATCAAGACGTGATGCTATATTTTATTGTATGGAATGATCATGTTTTGTAACTGAGTTATCGGCAACTGGCAGGAGCCATATGGTTGTCGCTTTATTGTATGAAATGCAAGCGCCCTGTAATTGCTTTACTTTATCACTAAGCGGTAGAGATAGTCGTAGAAGCAATAGATGGCGAAACGACAACGATGCTACGATGGAGATCAAGGTGTCGCGCTGGTGACGATGGTGATCACGACGGTGCTTCAGAGATGGAGATCACAAGCACAAGATGATGATGGCCATATCATATCACTTATATTGATTGCATGTGATGTTTATCCTTTATGCATATTATCTTGCTTTGATTGACGGTAGCATTTTAAGATGATCTCTCACTAATTATCAAGAAGTGTTCTCCCTGAGTATGCACCGTTGCGAAAGTTCTTCGTGTTGAGACACCACGTGATGATCGGGTGTGATAGGCTCTACGTTCAAATACAACGGGTGCAAAACAGTTGCACACGCGGAATACTCAGGTTAAACTTGACGAGCCTAGCATATACAGATATGGCCTCGGAACACAGAGACCGAAAGGTCGAACGTGAATCATATAGTAGATATGATCAACATAGTGATGTTCACCATTGAAAACTACTCCATCTCACGTGATGATTGGACATGGTTTAGTTGATTTGGATCACGTGATCACTTAGATGACTAGAGAGATGTCTGTCTAAGTGGGAGTTCTTAAGTAATATGATTAATTGAACTTTAAATTATCATGAACTTAGTCCTGGTAGTATTTTGCAAATTATGTTGCAGATCAATAGCTCGCGTTGTTGCTTCCCTATGTTTTATATGTGTTCCTAGAGAAAACTAAGTTGAAAGATGTTAGTAGCAATAATGCGGACTTGGTCCGTGATCTGAGGTTTATCCTCATTGCTGCACAGACGAATTATGTCCTTTATGCACCGCTACGTGACAGACCTATTGTAGAAGCAGATGCAGACGTTGTGAACATTTTGCTAGCTCAATATGATGACTACTTGAGAGTTTTGTGCACCATGCTTTATGGCTTAGAACCGGGACTACAAAAATGTTTTTGAAACGTCATAGAACATATAAGATGTTTCAAGAGATGAAATTGGTATTTCAGACTCATGCCCATGTCAAGAGGTATGAGACCTTTGACAAATACTTCGCCTAAAAGATGGAGGAGAATTGCTCAACTAGTGAGAAAATACTTAGATTGTCTGAGTACTACAATCGCTTGAATCAAGTGGGAGTTAATCTTCCAGATAAGATAGTGATTGGTAGAGTTCTCTAGTCACCATCACCAAGTTATTGGAACTTCGTGATGAACTATAATGCAAGGGATGACGAAAACGATTCCCGAGCTCTTCGTGATGCTGAAATCGAGGAAGGTAGAAATCAAGAAAGAGCATCAAGTGTTGATGATTGACAAGACCACTAGTTTCAAGAAAAGGGCAAAGGGAAAGAAAGGGAACTTCAAGTAGAATGACAAGAAAGTTGTCACTCCCGCGAAGAAGCCCAAAGCTGGACCAAAGCCTGAAACTGAGTGCTTACACTGCAAAGGAAATGGTCACTAGAAGCGGAAATGCCCTGAATATTTGGTGGATAAGAAGGATGGCAAAGTGAACAAGGGTATACTTGATATACAGGTTATTGATGTGTACCTTACTAGTGTTTATAGTAGCCCCTGAGTATTTGATACTTGTTTGGTTGCTAAAAACTAGTAACTCGAAACAGGAGTTACAGAATAAACAGAGACTAGTTGAGGGTGAAGTGACGATGAGTGTTGGAAGTAGTTCCAAGATTGATATGATCATCATTGCACATTCTCTATACTTTCGGGATTAGTGTTAAACCTAAATAAATGTTATTTGGCGTTTGCGTTGAGCATAAATATGATTTGATCATGTTTATTGCAATACGGTTATTCATTTAAAGTCAGAGAATAATTGTTGTTCTGTTTACATGAATAAAACCTTCGATGGTCATACACCCAATGAAAATAGTTTATTGGATCTCGATCGTAGTGATACACATATTCATAACATTGATGCCAAAAAGATGCAAAGTTTATAATGATAGTGCAACTTATTTGTGGCACTGCCATTTGGGTCATATCAGTGTAAAGCGCATGAAGAAACTCCATAAAAATGGATTTTTAGAATCACTTGGCTATGAATCATTTGATGCTTGCGAACCGTGCCTTTTGGGCAAGATGACTAAAACTCCGTTCTCCGAAACCATGGAACGAGCTAGTGACCTATTGGAAATAATACATACTGATGTATGCGGTCCAATGAGTATTGATGCTCATGGCGGGTATCGTTATTTTCATACCTTCACAAGATGATTTGAGCAGATATGAGTATATCTACTTAATAAAACACAAGTCTGAAACATTTGAAAAGTTTAAAGAATTTTATAGCAAAGTGAAGAATCATCTTAACAAGAAAATAAAGTTTCTATGATCTGATCGTGGAGGAGAATATTTGAGTTACGAGTTTGGCCTTAATATAAAACAATGTGGAATAGTTTCACAGTTCACACCACCTGGAACACCACAACGTTATGGTGTGTCCGAACATCGTAACCACACTTTATTGGATATTGTGCGACCTATGATGTCTCTTATCGGTTTACCACTATCGTTTTGGGGTTATGCATTAGAGACAGTTGCATTCACTTTAAATAGGGCACCATCAAAATCCATTGAGACGACGGCTTCTGAGCTGTGGTTTGGCAAGAAACCAAAGTTGTCGTTTCTTAAAGTTTGGGGCTACGATGCTCATGTGAAAAAGTTTCAACCTGATAAGCTCGAACCTAAATCGGAGAAGTGTGTCTTCATAGAATACCCAAAGGAAACTGTTGGGTACACCTTCTATCACAGATCCAAAGGCAAGATATTCGTTGCTAAGATGGATCCTTTCTAGAGAAGGAGTTTCTCTCGAAAGAAGTGAGTGGGAGAAAAGTAGAACTTGATAAGGTAATAGTACCTTCTCCTGAATTGGAAAATAGTTTATCACTGAAATCAGTTCCAGTGATTCCTACACCAATTAGTGAGGAAGCTAATGATGATGATCATGAAACTTCAGATCAAGTTACTACGGAACCTCGTAGGTCTTCCGGAAGTACGGTCCGCACCAGAGTGGTACGGTAATCCTGTTGTGGAAGTCATGTTACTAGACCATAATAAACCTATGAACTATGAGGAAGCGATGATGAGCCCAGATTCTGCGAAATGGTTTGAGGCCATGAAATCTGAGATGGGATCCATGCATGAGAACGAAGTGTGGACTTTGGTGGACTTGCCCGATGATCGGCAAGCCATAGAAAATAAATGGATCTTCAAGAGGAAGACAAACACTGACAGTAGTGTTACTATCTATAAAGCTCGACTTGTCGCAAAAAGTTTTTCGACAAGTTCAAGGTGTTGAATACAATGAGATTTTCTCACTCGTATCGATGCTTAAAGTCTGTCCGAATCATATTAGCAATTGCCACATTTTATGAAATCTGGCAAATGGATGTCAAAACTGCATTCCTTAATGGATTTATTAAAGAAGAGTTGTATATGATGCAACCAGAAGGTTTTGTCAATCCCAAAGGTGCTAACAAATTGTGCAAGCTCCAGCGATCCATCTATGGACTGGTGCAAGCATCTTGGAGTTGGAATATATGCTTTGATAAGTTGATCAAAGCATATAGTTTTATATGGACTTGCAGTGAAGCCTGTATTTACAATAAAGTGAGTGGGAGCACTACAGCCTTTCTGATAATTATATGTGAGTAACATATTGTTGATCAGAAATGATGTAAAAAATTTCTGGAAAGCATAAAGAAGTATTTGAAAGGAGTTATTTAAAAGAAAGACCTCAGTAAAGCTACTTACATATTGAGCATCAAGATCTATTGAGATAGATCAAGACGCTTGATAAGATTTTCAATAAGTACATACCTTGACAAGATTTTGAAGTAGTTCAAAATGGAAGAGTCAAAGAAAGAGTTCTTGTCTGTGTTGCAAAGGTATGAAATTGAGTAAGACTCAAATCCCGACCACGGCAGAAAATAGAAAGAGAATGAAAGTCATTCCCTATGCATCAGTCATAGGTTCTATAAAAGTATGCCATGGACTAGACCTATTGTATACTCTGCCCTGGTTTGGCAAGGGAGTACAATAGTGATCTAGGAGTAGATCACTCGACATTGGTCAAAATTATCCTTAGTGGAATAAGGATATGTTTCTCGATTCTGGAGGTGACAAAAGGTTCGTCGTAAAGGGTTACGTCGATACAAGTTTTGGCAGTGATCCAGATGACTCTAAGTCTTAATCTGGATACATATTGAAAGTGGGAGCAATTAGCTAGAGTAGCTCCGTGCAGAGCATTGTAGACATAGAATATTTACAAAATACATACGGCTCAGAATGTGACAGACCCGTTGACTAAACTTCTCTCACAAGCAAAACATGAGCATACCTTAGTACTCTTTGGGTGTTAATCACATAGCGATCTGAACTAAATTATTGACTCTAGTAAACCCTTTGGGTGTAGATCACATGATGATGTGAACTATTGGGTATTAATCACATACAGATGTGAATATTGGTGTTAAATCACATGGCGATGTGAACTAGATTATTGACTCTAGTGCAAGTGGGAGACTGAAGGAAATATGCCCTAGAGGTAATAATAAAGTTATTATTTATTTCCTTATATCATGATGAATGTTTATTATTCATGCTAGAATTGTATTAACCGGAAACATGATACACGTATGAATACATAGACAAACTAAGTGTCACTAGTATGCCTCTACTTGACTAGCTCGTTTATCTAAGATGGTTATGTTTCCTAGCCATGGACAAAGAGTTGTCATTTGATTAACGGGATCACATCATTAGGAGAACGATGTGATTGACTTGACCCATTCCGTTACCTTAGCACTTGATTGTTTAGTATGTTGCTACTACTTTCTTCATGACTTATACATGTTCCTGTGACTATGAGATTATGCAACTCCCGTTTACCAGAGGAACACTTTGTGTACTACCAAACGTCACAACGTAACTGGGTGATTATAAAGGTGCTCTACAGGTGTCTCCAAAGGTACTTGTTGGGTTGGCGTATTTCGAGATTAGGATTTGTCACTTTGATTGTCGGAGAGATATCTCTGGGCCCATTCGGTAATGCACATCACTATAAGCCTTGCAAGCATTGCAACTAATTAGTTAGTTGCGGGATGATGTATTACGGAACGAGTAAAGAGACTTGCCGGTAATGAGATTGAACTAGGTATTGAGATACCGACGATCAAATCTCGGGCAAGTAACATACCGATGACAAAGGGAACAACATATGTTGTTATGCGGTTTGACCGATAAATATCTTCGTAGAATATGTGGGAGCCAATATGAGCATCCAGGTTCCGCTATTGGTTATTGACCGGAAACGTGTTTTGGTCATGTCTACATTGTTCTCGAACCCGTAGGGTTCGCACGCTTAAAGTTAGATGACAGTTATATTATGAGTTTATGTGTTTTGATGTACCGAAGGAGTTTGGAGTCCCGTATGAGATCGGGGACATGACGAGGAGTCTCCAAATGGTCGAGACGTAAAGATCGATATATTGGAGGACTATATTCGGACTTCGGAAAGGTTCCGAGTGATTCGGGTATTTTTCAGAGTACTGGAGAGTTAAGGGAATTCGCCGGGGAGTATATGGGCCTTATTGGGCCATACGGGAATAGAGGAGAGA
Source organism: Triticum dicoccoides (assembly GCF_002162155.2). Lineage (NCBI taxonomy): Eukaryota > Viridiplantae > Streptophyta > Magnoliopsida > Poales > Poaceae > Triticum > Triticum dicoccoides. The sequence continues at coordinate 655,043,661 of NC_041383.1, read as the reverse complement.
GGCCGAAAGGAAGGAGGCGTGCAGCCCCCCTCTGGTCCGAATTGGACAAGGGGTGCAGCCCCCTTTTCCTTCCTCCTCTCCCCCTCTTTCCTTCTCTCCTACTCCAACAAGGGAAGGAGGCGTCCTACTCCCGGTAGGAGTAGGACTCCCCCTTGGCGCGCCTCCTCCTGGCCGGCCGCCCCCTCCCCCTTGATCCTTTATATACGGGGGCAGGGGGCACCTCGAGACACAACAATTGATCCCCTGGATCTCTTAGCCGTGTGCGGTGCCCCCCTCCACCATAGTCCACCTCGATAATATTGTAGCGGTGCTTAGGTGAAGCCCTGCGACGGTAGAACATCATCATCGTCACCACGCCGTCGTGCTGACGGGACTCTCCCTTGACACTCGGCTGGATCGGAGTTCGAGGGACGTCATCGAGCTAAATGTGTGCAAGAACTCGGAGGTGTCGTGCTTTCGGTGCTTGATCGGTCGGGCTGTGAAGACGTACGACTACATCAACCGCGCTGTGCTAATGCTTCCGCTTTCGGTCTACGAGGGTACGTGGACACACTCTCCCCTCTCGTTGCTATGCATCACCATGATCTTGCGTGTGCATAGGAATTTTTTTGAAATTACTACGTTCCCCAACATCGGCCCCCCTCCCAATTCGGATTGGGCTTGGGGGGGGGGGGCGCCCCCTCCATTGCTCCTTTCCCCTCCTTTCCACTAAAGCCCGTTAAGGCCCATATACCTCCCGGGGGGTTCCGATAACCTCCCAGAGCTCCGGTATTATCACGATCTGTGACACTCCAAAAAAATTTGTCTTTGTTTTCAGCAAAAGCCTTGCTTGGTTTGAAGATGGTCATTTAAACCCTTCCTAAAAACCTCTCTTCTGAGTTTCCCTTCTCAAAAGCATTTCTTGGATTTTTTTTTAAAAAGAACCTTTAATGGTTTTGGAGCTATTCTTTGGTTTTGATCCATCCTTGGTTTTACCATGCCTCTTGTGGTAAATTTCTCCCAAAATCCCTCCTTCCACTTTAGGGCAATCCAAACATTCTGTCCCAATATGATAAATCCACTTTTGGATTTTTATCCTTTTGTTTTTCTCCCCAAAACAATTCTGCCAATTATTCTAAGCCTAGATGCTCGACAAAGGAAGTGCCTAATTACCTTTGAGTTTTGATCTCAAACCAACTCCTCTGGATAGTCCTTGGCACCCACAACCTAGAACCATCAAGATCCACTCTTCCTCTTTTCAAAATTTCCAAGTTTCATCCTCTGCAAGTTTGGACCAGATTTGTCAAATTTGGTGAAATTCATATCTCCTCTTCCCCAAAAATTCTACCAAAATTCAGGCAGCCCTCAGATGCAATGAGAGACCAGCACACCAAAGATCAGCCCGGGGAAAATTCCCCTCATGCCAAAACCATTTCGTCAAACACTTGGCCGGCACTGTTCAGGTGCATTTTCAGTAAGTTCAGTAAATTCAGATTTTTGCAGTGTCATTTTTTTCGTCAGGGAATGGTCACTGATCACCCGTGCACCTTGGCGCTTTGCACACAGCCTCTTCCCCCTGGCCAGAGCACCGCACGGCCGCTTGGACGGACGCAGGCATCGGTGGAGGCGAGCATCTTCAACGCCGACAGCCTCTGCGGTGGCAGGGCCACCCGTGGCGGCCAAACGGAGCCAGCACCGGCCCGTTACGCCGTTCTGCGCCGCCCTTTGCTCCCTAGCCCTCCGCGTGGCTCATGCATTCCAGCGCACCCCCGCAGCACTGTCATCGTGGCTCGGCAAGCACAAGGCACGCCCTCTGCCACCGACGGGCCTGCGCCGCCCCGTTCCGTCGAATCCACCCAGGACTCCTAATCCAAGCTTATTTACCGTCAAAACGGAACCAGTGGAACTCCACGTTGACGCCCAACTCCCTAAACCTCCCCGACCAAGCTCTGCGCCGCCGTAACCATCACCGGAGAACTCCATTCACGGCCACCGCCTCGGATCGCCTATAAAAAGGAGCCCCGAGCTCGCTCCCGTGCACGCACCACCACTGCACCTCACAATCACTCCGCCAAGCCACTAGGAGGACCTCGAGGAGGTCTCCTCCCCCAACTCCGGCCGCCCCGATCCGCCTCGACCATCAGCTTGATTCACTCCGGTGAGGCTATCCCCATGGCCCAAACCACGTCAGTAGCCACCTCGGGCACCCAGTGAGCTAACCCAAGCTTCAATTTGACCTTCGCTGCCCTCCCCGACGAGAGCCAACTCCACCCGAGCCGCCGTCCGCCGGAGCAAGGGTCGCCGTCGACGTAGTGCTCGCCGGTGACCACCACCACCAACCACCGACGCGGAAGGACACGCTAATCACTCTGGTACCGCCCGATCCCCCTGCCTCGCCGTGGATCGCCGCCGGCGACCACCTCAGCTCTAGGGCGCCGGCAGACTCTGTTCTTCCCCGTTTAAAAATTCAAACCTGACGGGTGGGACCCCCCTCGCCAGAGTTTTCTCTTTTTCCGAATCGTTTTCTGTTTTATTCAGTTGACCCCTGGAAACTTTCTATTTCATTACAGCTGGGTCCCTGGTTTTAAAACCTTTATAACTTTCAAACAGAAAATGATTTTTGGTTGATTCTTTTTCTGTCATCTTTATTTTTCTGTCTAGTTTTTTGTCATATTTATTTGAAAAATATTTGGAACACTTTTCTGTGCACACGCGGTATTTACGATAAGTACGTATTTTTCTTATACCGTAGATACCGGAGGAGGTGACGGAGCCGCGAACTTCGCCAAGTTAGACTCCGACTACTCCGAACCAGGCAAGCATGTTTGAACTCTTGATATGATGAGTGGTTGTTGCATGTTTGCATTTAGTAGTATCATAGCATGTTTATGAACATTTCGTTGAATGTTATATTTCATGCAAAAATGAGGCAAGTGAGTTTCGGAAATCCATATGTTGTTGGATATAAATTTGCATGGCCATGTGATGGCATGAGAATGGGTAAGATGGCAGTGTTGTGGCATGCCAGTCTTATGCCAGTCTATTTGACTCCAGTATCAACGTGAATCAAGTCACATTCCCATTCATTTCTATTCCCGTACTACCACATGTTTTCCACAAGGAATATGGCTTAGTAAGTTGCAAACCATTTTCCTGGTACACACCAAATAGAGAGGCCGGGATGAGGGTTCCATGGCCCTGGATTAAAGCCCGTCATCCGCTCAGGTGGCATGGGTGTTTCCGGTTGGGACTGAGAGGGGGGGCACCCCTTAGAGCGCGCATATAGAAATTTGATCCCATGCTATTCGAGGTTGTGACCTACCCGTCTCAAAGTTTTTCTTGGACGTTGTCAAGGGTGATCCCTGGCATCGTGAGGTGGAATGGGTGTGTACTGGTTAAATGTGTTTCTACCGAAATACCATAAACGGAACTAGTCATTCATGACTACGGAAATCCGTTGGCTGTGGGCAATTAGTACAAACTCTGCATAGTCAGAAAAAAAAATCCTTTGAATCATCTTGTACATGTCCAAGTACTGTGTTCATCTTATCTCATCAAATGTCAGTCTCAGTGACAAAACTCCGGTGAACCACATGAGTGTTAAGTCCGGTTAAAAGTTTATTCTTATGGATGGACTAACCTGTTATTCACTTTTGATATAAGCCCTTTCTATGATGTCGCTCAGACGTCCGACTGTGGCACACTTGTTATTTACTTTTGATATAAGCCTTTTCTGTGATGTCGCTCAGACGTCCGACTGTGGCACACTTGTTATTTACTTTTGATATAAGCCCTTTCTGTGATGTCGCTCAGACGTCCGACTGTGGCACACTTGTTATTTACTATTGATATAAGCCCTTTCTGTGATGTCACTCAGACGTCCGACTGTGGCACGCTTGCTATTTATTTTCAATAAAAGCCCTTTCTGTGATGTCGCTTAGACGTCCGACTGTGGCACGCTGGTCATTTATTTTTCAATAAAAGCCCTTTCTGCGATGTCGCCCAGACGTCCGACTGTGGCACGCTTGTCTTTTACTTTTCAATATAAGCCCTTTATGTGGTGTCGCTTAGACGCCCGACTGCGGCATGATTTTCATTTGTTTACCTTTCGAGGCGTCGCTCCAGACACCCGATCGGTTTTCAGATATTTGTTTTACTTATCATGTCGTGCAAATTTTTATTATTGGAATGAGCATTATTAATTTGTTCACGACGCATTCATGCATGCATTTGTTATATCTTTTGTCCGAACTGTCTTGCGAGCACTTTCAAAGTACTCACCTGGCTTGTTGATTTGGCCAGATGTTGATGAAAGCGATCTCATGGATGAAGAGTTCGATAGCGAGTCCGACGCCTAGAGGAGTCCCAGACAGTTCCGTGCGATCCTGTATTTGGTCACTGTATTATATCCGCTTCCGCTACCCCAGAAATAAATTCATCGAGCCTCACCTCGACGCTCGATGAGCTGCCAGTTTAGGAGTCAAGTTATCCACCACCACTTTTATCTCGAGCTAGTAGCATGTCACCACACCCCTGTGTCATAACCGCCCTTATGTACAATATTGGCGTGTTTGTAATAAATTGTTGAGCAGCCTCGGCTCAACCCTGTAATATATTTAATGTTACTGGTCCTCTGTATTTCAAGTATTTGTCTACCAGTAAGGATAACTCTTCCTATACTGAAATCAAGAGATTGATTTCTCAATAAGTATTTTATTGAAAAACTGGTCGTGACAAACTTGGTACCAGAGCCAGGCTGACTGTAGGAAGCCACTAGGTGCGATCGCTAATCGGTTATTAGCATAGTAGAGTTTATTCTTATTTTTACAAATGTAGTCATTTTCTGACAGTCAGCATAAATTTATGATCTGACCATTCAGAATTTTCGCCTACTCTTGTAGATGGCTGGCAACGACTGTGAGTCACAGGTGTTCGCCAACGTGCCTGAGGGGTTCGTCAAGCTCCTCTCCTTCATCGTCCAGGTCGCGATGGGGCCATCAGTGTGCCCCGTCTTCACACTCTACCCACACAAGATCAATGACAGTCTGACCATGCACCAGGCCACGGTGCAATTCAAGGGAGGGCGTGTTGAGTTACGCCGCTTCCGGTTCTTGGGGAGAGCCATGCCTACAGAGAGGCATGCTATGCAGATGGCTGCCCGTGAGGCGATAGCTCGTCTCCAGGATGTTCTTCCTGCAATGAAGACTCGTCGCTACCGCTATCTTCCATGCCACGTGCCATACACCTGTCACTACTCATTTGCTTGCCCCAGAGGAGAGCGTGACGAGGCCTTTGAGATGCTTGTCAAGTACCTCCGAGCTCTGGAGGCAGCCTTCGATAGCATGGTGGACGACCTTGTTGCTGCCCGCATGGACTCGGTCCATGGCTGTGCCGCCAACAGGAGGGAACTCCTGCACACCGCTCCACCGCTGACTTTCATCTCGTCATCGGCATCCCATTCACCTACCATTCTCGCCACTGCTCGTCGACTACCTACCACCGAGGAGTTCAACCAAGTCATTGCGCCCACTCCTATTCGCATTACTCCACCTTTTGCGCCCACTCCTGTTCGTGTTACTCCGCCTATGGCACCCGCTCCACCAGCTCAGCGCAGTGCTTCACGTCTGGAGCCTATTAGCGAGGAGGAAGTTGAGTCCCCCGCCTCTCTGCGCCTCACCCTCGGCAGGCCAAGGGAGATCCTCACCATCTCCGACTGAGTACTCTTAGCCGCCATGCTATGTACCGGCTTGTGCTATATGTTTATATGTACATAGGTTGTGAGAAGTAGCTTGTTTGCGCATCATGTAGGGTATGGAGAAGTGCACTAGACTAAATAACATGTCAGGAATATGTACGCATATCCTGAGTGATGTATTGTATAATTACTGCTTGCGTGTAAGGTATGTAATAGTCCTTCTCCGTGCGCAATCGTTGATTTTTTCTTGAAAAATTCTAGAGTTTTTAAAATTTCCGTATTTAAGAAATTTTGGCTTTTGCGACTCTTTTTCTTGTCTTACGAGTTTCACAAAATATATCCCCAGAGTGAGAGATGTCTCGTCCTTGGACGCGCTCCATGCCAAATCAGCCCGAGGAAAATTATGGCACACCACCAAACAACAATTTCACACAGGAACAGTCTAGTCAACAGGACAGTGAAACAGCATTCACCCAAGTATGCCGCCTTTATGAGCAGAGTCAGCAACAACATCAGGAAATGATGAACCAAGTCATCAATATGGGAAATCACCATGGACAGTATCAACAGCAATCCAAGTTGTCTGAGCTACAGAAGACGCGTCCTCCAACATTTTCTCATACAGACAAACCTCTTGAGGCCGACGACTGGCTTCGAGACATGGAGAGAAAATTAGTTATTGCACAGTGATCAGACCGTGAGAAAGTACTATATGCACCGCATTATCTCACGGGAGCAGCTGCATCGTGGTGGGAAAATTTCCTACACATGCACCCCAACAAAAATGAAATAACCTGGGAGGATTTCAAAGAAGGTTTTCGTGGGGCACACATTCCTAAAAGTGTTATGAAAATCAAGAAGAGAGAATTTGATGACCTCAAACAGAGGACCATGACAATGTCAGAATACAATAGCCAGTTTACTCTGCTGTCTCGCTATGCCAACAAAGAGCGTATGACTGAAAGCAAGAAGATGGAAAAATTCTTGGAAGGCCTAGCACCCGCGCTTAAATGCCAGCTGGTCGTGCACACCTTCCCAGATTTTAAAACACTGGTGGATAAGGCTATTACCTTGGAAAATGAGCAACGCGGCTTGGAAGATTTCTGCAAACGCAAAAGGGACCAGTCTACTTTTGCTCGCAACCACCGAAGCAAGACAGAATTTCAGAAAGGTGGGACACATAAACCCACGACGAATAATTCACGCCCAATCAAGAATTTTCATGCAAGGGACAAGGAGTTCACATATCGCCCAGGCGTTACTTGCTACGCTTGTGGAGAAGAAGGGCACTATGCGAAGCAGTGCCCCAAGCCAAGGAACTCGACCCCAAAGCCAAACAATAGTGGCAATAATTCAGCGCCCAAGCGAAACAATTTCAACCCCAATAACAACCACGGGAAGGGTCATCTGAACCACGTGACCAAAGAGGAAGCACAGAACGCCCCAGATATCGTACTCGATACGTTCCCTGTCAACACAATACCTGCCATGGTTTTGTTTGATTTTGGAGCTTCTCACTCATTCATTTCGAAGAGTTTTGCCTTGCAAAATAATTTTTCGATGCTTCCCTTGGAAAAGTCCATGATCATCAAGTCCCCTGGGATCAAGCAAATGACCCAGAGTTACTATCAAGGTGTGGTTATTGAATTCGAAGGATTGAAGTTTTACGCCAACCTTATTGTATTGGAAAGTAAAGGTCTGGATGTCATCCTAGGGATGGATTGGTTAACCACCAATAAAGGTTTTATTGACTGCTTCAACCGGACCGTAATTCCCACACACCATCACGGGAAGACAATAAAAGTTTCAGCCAAAGAGAGACAAATATCTCGGCAACCGAGATTGAACAAGGTGGAAGTTTCTGAGTTGAACAAGGTTCCAGTAGTGTGTGAATTTCCAGACGTATTTCCAGAAGAACTACCAGGCATGCCACCAGACCGAGAGATAGAATTCAGCATTGAGCTAGCACCCGGAACCACTCCCATTTACAAGAAACCATACAGAATGGCACCATCTGAGTTGGTAGAATTGAAGAAGCAAATAAAGGAATTGTTGGAGAAAGGATACATACGAGCCAGTTCCTCACCTTGGGGATCTCCAATCTTATTTGCCAAGAAAAAGGATGGGACACTGAGATTGTGTATAGACTATCGAGCTCTTAACATGGTCACAATCAAGAACAAATACCCAATGCCACGGATAAATGATTTATTTGATCAGCTCGCTCAGGCCAAAGTCTTCTCAAAAATTTACTTGAGGTCGGGATACCACCAATTAAAAGTGCGAACAGAAGATATCCCCAAGACAGCCTTCACCTCCAGATATGGACTATATGAGTTCACAGTAATGCCATTTGGACTAACAAACGCCCCCGCATATTTTGTTCACCTCATGAACAAAGTATTTATGAAGTATATGGACAAGTTTGTTGTGGTATTCATCGATGATATTCTGATATACTCCAAGACACCAAAATAGCACGTTGAACATCTCATAATTGTACTAGGAGAACTCAGGAAACATCAGCTGTACGCCAAGTTCAGCAAATGTGAATTTTGGCTAAGACAGGTGGGTTTTCTGGGCCATGTACTGACCCAAGAAGGTATTGCCGTAGACCCGGAAAAGGTCAAGGCCGTACTTGGCTGGAAACCACCAGCTAGCGTAACGGACGTACGGAGTTTCTTGGGAATGGCAGGATATTACCGGAGATTTATTGAAGGATTCTCCACCATAGCAAAACCAATGACGCAGTTACTCAAGAAAGACAAGAAGTTTGAATGGACGGAAGCATGTGAGAAAATCTTCCAAGAGCTAAAAAGGAAATTAACAACGGCACCAGTGTTAATTGTACCAGACATACACAAGAATTTTGAGGTATATTGTGACGCATCCCGGAAGGTCCTCGGATGCGTATTGATGCAAGAAGGAAAGGTAGTTGCGTATGTCTCCAGACAACTTCGCAAGCATGACGATAATTATCCTACTCATGACTTGGACTTGGCAGCAGTCATCCATGCACTCAAAGAATGGAGGCACTTTTTACTTGGAAATCATTGTGAAATATACACAGACCATAAGAGCCTCAAGTATATTTTCACACAGCCGGAACTCAATCTACGGCAACGACGCTGGTTGGAATTAGTGAAGGATTATGATGTTGGAATCCACTATCATCCAGGAAAAGCAAATGTAGTAGCAGATGCCCTTAGTCGGAACCCCAGCTCGGACAACGAAAGTATACCAAATTTGAGACCAGAATTTCAACAGGAATTTGCCAAACTCAATTTAATAATGGTCACTAAAGGCAGTGTGTGGAATTTGGAAATACAGCCTACCCTGATGGAAAAGATTAAGGAGGCTCAGCATGGACACCCCAGCATAGATGGCATAAAAAGGAAAGTAAGTTTGGGCAGGGCCTCAGAATTCAACGTAGACGAGCAAGGAATATTGTGGTATGGAGAAAGACTTTGCGTACCAAATATCAAGGACCTCAAACAGCAGATTCTAGCTGAAAGCCACACCGCTCCGTATTCAATCCATCCTGGAGGAACAAAAATGTACAAGGACCTTCAGGGAAATTTTTGGTGGCACGGTATGAAAAGGGACATAGCCACGTTCATTGCATGTTGTGACTCTTGTCAACGCATCAAGGCCGAGCACCAGAAACCAGCCGGGCTATTACAGCCAAACAAGATACCCGAGTGGAAGTGGGACGAGATAGGAATGGATTTCATTGTTGGACTACCTCGATCACGACACGGAAATGATGCCATATGGGTCATAACCGACAGATTAACTAAGGTGGCACATTTCATCCTGGTGAAGACAAATCACACCACTCAGAGGCTGGCCAGACTTTATCTTGCCCGTATCGTCTGCCTGCATGGAGTCCCAAAGACTATAATATCCGACAGAGACACACAATTCATCTCTAGGTTTTGGGATCACCTACAACAGGCGATGGGAACTCAACTAGCATTCAGTACCGCATACCACCCCCAGACTGATGGATAGACTGAACGCGTAAACCAAATTCTAGAAGACATGCTGAGAGCATGTGTCCTCACCTATGGAACCAGTTGGGAAGAAAGCTTGACGTATGCAGAGTTCGCATACAACAACAGTTATCAAGCCAGCCTGCAAATGGAACCATTTGAGGCTCTGTATGGGCGGAGATGCCGTACACCGCTAAATTGGTCAGAGACCGGAGAAAGCCATATCTTCGGCCCAGATATGCTCAAGGAGGCTGAGGAAAAAGTTAAGATGATTAGGGATCGACTCAAGACAGCTCAGAGCCGACAAAAGAGTTATTACGATCGAAAGCATCGGGAAATCAGTTTTGAACCCGGAGAGTTTGTGTACCTAAGAGTTTCTCCTATGAGGGGTCTGCAACGATTCAAGGTTAAGGGAAAGCTAGCACCAAGATTCATCGGACCATTCTGTATAGTGGCCCGAAGGGGCACGGTAGCCTACCAGCTAGACTTACCCGAAGATTTATCCGAGGTCCACGACGTGTTCCACATCTCGCAGTTGAGGAAGTACGTGAGCAACCCAGAGAAGCAAGTATCACATGAAAACATTGACGTGCAACCAGACCTCACCTACCGGGAGCGTCCAATAAAAATATTAGAGGAGTCTGAAAGGAGGACCCGACAGAAAACCATCAAGTTTTTCAGAGTTCAGTGGAGCAATCACACAGAGAATGAAGCAACTTGGGAAAGAGAGGATTTTCTTCGGACAGAGCACCCACACCTGTTTAAGGATCAGCTGAAATCTCGGGGACGAGATTTTTCCTAAGGGGGTAGGTGCTGTGATACTCCAAAAAAATTTGTCTTTGTTTTCAGCAAAAACCTTGCTTGGTTTGAAGATGATCATTTAAACCCTTCCTAAAAACCTCTCTTCTGAGTTTCCCTTCTCAAAAGCATTTCTTGGAAATTTTTTTCAAAAAGAACCTTAAATGGTTTTGGAGCTATTCTTTGGTTTTGATCCATCCTTGGTTTTACCATGCCTCTTGTGGTAAATTTCTCCCAAAACCCCTCCTTCCACTTTAGGGCAATCCAAACATTCTGTCCCAATAAGATAAATCCACTTTTGGATTTTTATCCTTTTGTTTTTCTCCCCAAAACAATTCTGCCAATTATTCTAAGCCTAGATGCTCTACAAAGGAAGTGCCTAATTACCTTTGAGTTTTGATCTCAAACCAACTCCTCTGGATAGTCCTTGGCACCCACAACCTAGAACCATCAAGATCCACTCTTCCACTTTTCAAAATTTCCAAGTTTCATCCTCTACAAGTTTGGACCAGATTTGTCAAATTTGGTGAAATTCATATCTTCTCTTCCCCAAAAATTCTACCAAAATTCAGGCAGCCCTCAGATGCAATGAGAGACCACCACACCAAAGATCAGCCCCAGGAAAATTTCCCTCATGCCAAAACCATTTCGTCGAACACTTGGCCGGCACTGTTCAGGTGCATTTTCAGTAAGTTCAGTAAATTCAGATTTTTGCAGTGTCGTTTTTTTCGTCAGGGAATGGCACTAATCACTCGTGCACCTTGGCGCTTTGCACACAGCCTCTTCCCCTGGCCAGAGCACCGCACGGCCGCTTGGACGGACGCAGGCATCGGTGGCGGCGAGCATCTTCAACGCCGGCAGCCTCTGCGGTGGCAGGGCCACCCGTGGCGGCCAAACGGAGCCAGCACCGGCCCGTTACGCCGTTCTGCGCCGCCCTTTGCTCCCTAGCCCTCCGCCTGGCTCATGCATGCCAGCGCACCCCCGCAGCACCGTCGCCGTGGCCCGGCAAGCACAGGGCACGCCCTCTGCCGCCGACGGGCCCGCGCCGCCCCGTTCCGTCGAATCCACCCAGGACTCCTAATCCAAGCTTGTCTAGCATCAAAATGGAACCAGTGGAACTCCACGTTGATGCCCAACTCCCTAAACCTCCCCGACCAAGCTCTGCGCCGCCGTAACCATCGCCGGAGAACTCCGTTCACGGCCACCGCCTCGGATCGCCTATAAAAAGGAGCCCCGAGCTCGCTCCCGTGCACGCACCACCACTGCACCTCACAATCACTCCGCCAAGCCACTAGGAGGACCTCGAGGAGGTCTCCTCCCCCAACTTCGGCCGCCCCGATCCGCCTCGGCCATCAGCTCGATTCACTCTGGTGAGGCTATCCCCGTCGCCCAAACCACGTCAGTAGCCACCTCATGCACCCAGTGAGCTAACCCAAGCTTCGATTTGACCTTCGCAGCCCTCCCCGACAAGAGCCAACTCCACCCGAGCCGCCGTCCGCCGGAGCAAGGGCCGCCATCGACATAGTGCTCGCCGGCGACCACCACCACCAACCACCGCCGCGGAAGGACACGCTGATCACTCTGGTACCGCCAGATCCCCCTGCCTCGCCGTGGATCACCGCCGGCGACCACCGCAGCTCCCGGGCGCCGGCAGACTCTGTTCTTCCCCGTTTAAAAATTCATACCTGACGGGTGGGACCCCCCTCGTCAGAGTTTTCTCTTTTTCCGAATCGTTTTCTGTTTTATTCATTTGACCCCCTGGAAACTTTCGGTTTCATTACAGATGGGTCCCTCGTTTTAAAACCTTTATAACTTTCAAACAGAAAATGATTTTTGGTTGATTCTTTTTCTGTCATCTTATTTTTCTGTCTAGTTTTTTGTCATATTTATTTGAAAAATATTTGGAACACTTTTCTGTGCACACGCGGTATTTACGATAAGTACGTATTTTTCTTATATCGTAGATATCGGAGGAGGTGACGGAGCCGCGAACTTCGCCAAGTTAGACTTCGACTACTCCGAACCAGGCAAGCTTGTTTGAACTCTTGATATGATGAGTGGTTGTTGCATGTTTGCATTTAGTAGTATCATAGCATGTTTATGGACATTTCGTTGAATGTTATATTTCATGCAAAAATGAGGCAAGTGAGTTTCGGAAATCCATATGTTGTTGGATATAAATTTGCATGGCCATGTGATCGCATGAGAATGGGTAAGATGGCAGTGTTGTGGCATGCCAGTCTTATGCCAGTCTATTTGACTCCAGTATCAACGTGAATCAAGTCACATTCCCATTCATTTCTATTCCCGTACTACCACATGTTTTCCACAAGGAATATGGCTTAGTAAGTTGCAAACCGTTTTCCTGGTACACACCAAATAGAGAGGCCGGGATGAGGGTTCCATGGCCCTGGATTAAAGCCCGTCATCCGGTCAGGGGGCATGGGTTTTTCCGGTTGGGACCGAGAGGGGGCACCCCTTAGAGCGCGCGTATAGAAATTTGATCCCATGCTATTCGAGGTTGTGACCTCCCCGTCTCAAAGTTTTTCTTGGACGTTGTCAAGGGTGATCCCTGGCATCGTGAGGTGGAATGGGTGTGTACTGGTTAAATGTGTTTCTACCGAAATACCGTAAATGGAACTAGTCATTCGTGACTACGGAAATCCATTGGCTGTGGGCAATTAATACAAACTCTGCAGAGTCAAAAAAAAAATCCTTTGAATCATCTTGTACATGTCCAAGTACTGTTCATCTTATCTCATCAAATGTCAGTCTCAGTGACAAAACTCCGGTGAACCACATGAGTGTTAAGTCCGGTTAAAAGTTTATTCTTATGGATGGACTAACATGTTATTCACTTTTGATATAAGCCCTTTCTGTGATGTCGCTCAGACGTCCGACTGTGGCACACTTGTTATTTACTTTTGATATAAGCCCTTTCTGTGATGTCGCTCAGACGTCCGACTGTGGCACACTTGTTATTTACTTTTGATATAAGCCCTTTCTGTGATGTCGCTCAGACGTCCGACGGTGGCACACTTGTTATTTACTATTGTTATAAGCCCTTTCTGTGATGTCGCTCAGACGTTCGACTGTGGCACGCTTGCTATTTATTTTCAATAAAAGCCCTTTCTGTGATGTCGCTTAGACGTCCGACTGTGGCACGCTGGTTATTTATTTTTCAATAAAAGCCCTTTCTGCGATGTCGCCCAGACGTCCGACTGTGGCACGCTTGTCTTTTACTTTTCAATATAAGCCCTTTATGTTGTGTCGCTTAGATGCCCGACTGCGGCATGATTTTCATTTGTTTACCTTTCGAGGCGTCGCTCCAGACACCCGGTCGGTTTTCAGATATTTGTTTTACTTATCATGTCGTGCAAATTTTTATTATTAGAATGAGCATTATTAATTTGTTCATGACGCATTCATGCATGTATTTGTTATATCTTTTGTCCGAACTATCTTGCGAGTACTTTCAAAGTACTCACCTGGCTTGTTGATTTGGCCAGATGTTGATGAAAGCGATCTCATGGATGAAGAGTTTGATAGCGAGTCCGACGCCTAGAGGAGTCCCAGTCAGTCCCGTGCGATCCTGTATTTGGTCACTGTATTATATCCGCTTCCGCTACCCCAGAAATAAATTCATCGAGCCTCACCTCGACGCTCGATGAGCTGCCAGTTTAGGAGTCAAGTTATCCACCACCACTTTTATCTCGAGCTAGTAGCATGTCACCACACCCCTGTGTCATAACCGCCCTTATGTACAATACTGGCGTGTTTGTAATAAATTGTTGAGCAGCCTTAGCTCAACCCTGTAATGTATTTAATGATATTGGTCCTATGTATTTCAAGTATTTGTCTACCAGTAGGGATAACTCTTCCAATACTGAAATCAAGAGATCGATTTCTCAATAAGTATTTTATTGAAAAACCGGTCGTGACACGATCTCACCCGGAACCATTCCGGTGTCCAAATTTAGTCGTCCAATACATCGATCTTTACGTCTCAACCATTTCGAGACTCCTCGTCATGTCCGTGATCACATCCGGGACTCCGAACTACCTTCGGTACATCAAAACACATAAACTCATAATATAATCGTCATCGAACTTTAAGCGTGTGTACCCTACGGGTTCGAGAACTATGTAGACATGACCGAGACATGTCTCTGGTCAATAACCAATAGCGGAACCTGGATGCTCATATTGGCTCCCACATATTCTACGAAGATCTTTATCGGTCAAACCGCATAACAACATATGTTGTTCCCTTTGTCATCGGTATGTTACTTGCCCAAGATTCGATCGTCGCTATCTCAATACCTAGTTCAATCTCGTTGCCGGCAAGTCTCTTTACTCGTTACGTAATGCATCATCCTATAACTAACTCATTAGCTACATTGCTTGCAAGGCTTATAATGATGTGCATTACCGAGAGGGCCCTGAGATATCTCTCCGACAATCGGAATGACAAATCCTAATCTCGAAATACGTCAACTCAACAAGTACCTTCGAAGACACCTGTAGAGCACCTTTATAATCATCCAGTTACGCTGTGATGTTTGGTAGCACACAAAGTGTTCCTCCGTAAGCGGGAGTTACATAATCTCATAGTCATAGGAACATGTATAAGTCATGAAGAAAGCAAGAGCAACATACTAAACGATCAAGTGCTAAGCTAACGAAATGGGTCAAGTCAATCACATCATTCTCCTAATGATGTGATCCCGTTAATCAAATAACAACTCATGTCTATGGTTAGGAAACTTAACCATCTTTGATTCAATGAGCTAGTCAAGTAGAGGCATACTAGTGATACTCTGTTTGTCTATGTATTCACAAATGTACTATGTTTCCAGTTAATACAATTCTAGCATGAATAATAAACATTTATCATGATATGAGGAAATAAATAATTACTTTATTATTGCCTCTAGGGCATATTTCCTTCAATTATTTAAACATAAAGCAAAATAAAATAAAACAAAATGACGCTCCACGCAAAACACATATCATGTGGTGAATAAAAATATAGCTCCAAGTAAGGTTACCGATGAACGAAGACGAAAGAGGGGATGCCATCCGGGGCATCCCCAAGATTAGGCTCTTTGTTGTCCTTGAATATTACCTTGGATGCCTTGGGCATCCCCAAGCTTAGGCTCTTTCCACTCCTTATTCTATAGTCCATCGAAACTTCACCCAAAACTTGAAAACTTCACAACACAAAACTCAATAGAAAATCTCATAAGCTTCGTTAGTATAAGAAAATAAATCACCACTTTTGGTACTATTGTGAACTCATTATTTATTTATATTGGTGTAATATCCACTGTATTCCAACTTTTCCATTGTTCATACCCTCCGATACTACTCATAGATTCATCAAAATAAGCAAACAACACATAGAAAACCAAATCAAACAGAACAATCTGAAGTAATCTGGAAACTTTCCCTACTTCTCTAAATCCAAAAATTCTGAACAAATTAATTCCACCTGATAAATTTGAGCACCAATCCATATAAAAAAGAATCCGGTCAAAAGCACATTTCAATAAGATTCTGGAAATTATTTACTGAGCGCAAAAGTTTCTGATTTTCAGCAGGATCAACACAACTATCACCACAAGCTAACCTAAAGGCTTTACTTGGCACTTTATTGAAAAAAAAAGCTATAAAACATGATTACTACAGTATCTTAATCATGTGAACACACAAAAACAGTAGGGGTAAATATTGGGTTGTCTCCCAATAAGCGCTTTTCTTTAATGCCTTTTTAGCTAGGCATGATGATTTTAATGATGCTCGTATAAAAGATAAGAATTGAAACATAAAGAGAACATCATGAAGCATATGACTAGCACATTTAAGTCTAACCCACTTCCTATGCATAGGGATTTATGAGAAAACAATTTATGGGAATAAGAATCAACTAGCTTAGGAAGGTAAAATAAGCAAAACTTCAAGATTTTCAACACACAGAGAGGAAACTTGATATTATTGCAATTCCTACAAACATATATTCCTCCCTCATAATAATTTTCAGTAGCATCATGAATGAATTCAACAATATAACTACCACATAAAGCATTATTTTCATGATGCACAAGCACAGAAATTTTACTACTCTCCACATAAGCAAAATTATTCTCATGAATAGTAGTGGGAGCAAACTCAACAAAATAACGATCATGTGAGGCATAATCCAATTGAAAATTAAAATCAAGATGACAAGTTTCATGGTTATCATTATTTTTTATAGCATACATGTCATCACAATAATCATCATAGATAGCAACTTTATTCTCATAATCGATTGGAACCTCTTCCGAAATAGTGGATTCATCACTAAATAAAGTCATGACCTCTCCAAATCCACTTTCATAATTATCACAATAAGATTCAACACCCTCCAAAATAGTGGGATCATTACTTCCTAAAGTTGACACTCTTCCAAACCCACTTTCATCAATATAATCATCATAAATAGGAGGCATGCTATCATCAAAATAAATTTTCTCATCAAAACTTGGGGGACTAAAAATATCATCTTCATAAAACATAGCATCCCCAAGATTGTGGCTTTGCATATCATTAGCATCATGGATATTCAAGGAATTCATACAAATAACATTGCAATAATGCTCATCATTTAGTGCCAAACATTTTAATGCATTCGTCTTCTAACATTTGGGCATAATTTTCCTTTCCATCATTTTCATGAAAGACATTAAAAATATGAAGCATATGAGGCAACCTCAATTCCATTTTTTTGTAGTTTTCTTCTACAAACTAAACTAGTGGTAGAACAAGAAACTAAAAGATTCAATTGCAAGACCTAAAGATATACCTTCAAGAACTCACCTCCCCGTCAATGGCGCCAGAAAAGAGCTTGATGTCTACTACGCAACATTCTTCTTGTAGACGTTGTTGGGCCTCCAAGTGCAAAGGTTTGTAGAACAGTAGAAAATTTCCCTCAAGTGGATGACCTAAGGTTTATCAATCTGTGGGAGGCATAGGATGAAGATGGTCTGTCTCAAACAACCCTGCAACCAAATAACAAAGAGTCTCTTTTGTCCCCCAACACACCCAATACAACGGTAAATTGTATAGGTGCACTAGTTCGGCGAAGAGATGGTGATACAAGTGCAATATGGATGGTAGATATAGGTTTTTGTAATCTGAAAATATAAAAACGACAAGGTAGCAAGTGGTAAAATTGAGCGGAAACGATACTGCAATGCTAGGAAACAAGGCCTAGGGTTCATACTTTCACTAGTGCATGTTCTCTCAACAACGATAACATAATTAGATCATATAAAAATCCATCAACATGCAACAAAGAGTCACTCCAAAGTCACTAATAGCGGAGAACAAACAAAGAGATTATTGTAGGGTACGAAACCACCTCAATGTTATTCTTTCCGATCAATCCATTGGGATATTCCTATAAGTGTCACAAACAACCCTAGAGTTCATAGTAAAATAACACCTTAAGACATACATCAACCAAAACCCTAATGTCACCTAGATACTCCAATGTCACCTCAAGTATTCACGGGTTTGATTAAACGATATGCATCACACAGTCTCAGATTCATCAATTCAAAGCAACACAAAGAACTTCAAAGAGTGCCCCAAAGTTTCTACCGGAGAGTCAAGACGAAAATGTGTGCCAACCCCTATGCATAAGTTCACAAGGTCACTGAAACCCGCAAGTTGATCACCAAAACATACATCAAGTAGATCACGCGAATATCCCATTGTCACCACAGATAAGCACATGCAAGACATACATCAAGTGTTCTCAAATCCTTAAAGACTCAATCCAATAAGATAACTTCAAAGGGAAAACTCAATCCATTACAAGAAGGTAGAGGGGGAGAAACATCATAAGATCCAACTATAATAGCAAAGCTCGCGATACATCAAGATTGTGCCATATAAAGAACACGAGAGAGAGAGAGAGAGAGGGAGGAGAGAGAGAGAGGTCAAACACATAGCTACTGGTACATACCCTCAGCCCCGATGGTGAACTACTCCATCCTCATCATGGAGAGCGCCGGGTTGATGAAGATGGCCACCGGTGATGGATCCCCCTCCGACAGGGTGCCATAACAGGGTCCCGATTGGTTTTTGGTGGCTACAGAGGCTTGTGGCGGCGAAACTCCCGATCTAGGTTTCTTTTCGAGGGTTTCTGTGTTTATAGGAATTTTTGGCGTCGGTTTCACGTCAAAGGGGGGTCTCCGAGTCAGCCACGGGGTAGGGGGGGCGCGACCAGGGGGTAGCGCGCGCCCTCCATCCTCATGGATGACTCGGGACTCTTCTGGCCCAACTCTTTTGCTTCGGGGGCTTCTTCTGGTCCATAAAAAATCATCGAGAATTTTCAGCTCGTTTGGACCCCGTTTGATATTCCTTTTCTGTAAAACACAAAAGCAAGGAAAAAACAGAAACTCGCACTAGGCTCTAGGTTAATAGGTTAGTCCCAAAAATCATATAAAACAGCATATAAAACATCCAAGATGGGTAATATAATAGCATGAAACAATAAAAAATTATAGATATGTTGGAGACGTATCAGTGATTTCGCAAAAAAAGGACCTGGGATGGTAAATTTGTGTGATCTGGGGAATACAAAACATGCCACATCCTTTTCCGCTACATTGTCACTCGTTTAGCCCGGAGTGCCATCCGACAGGCCACCGGGTGTTCGTGGAACCTATCGGGGTTCTCAGATTATTTCCGTATTGTGCAAGGAACTTTGGGACATGATAGACACTTGGCTTGGATGAGATTCGAGGCCCTAGCATGGTCACTTTGGACCTCTCGAAACAAAGCTTTAATGGAAGTCCGAGTTTTCAAAAACCTAGTTGACATTATACATAAAAGGGGTTTTTATCATTTATGCTAGTGGTTGTGTCCGAGTACTCAGGTTTGCCATCAGAAGTTACAATTGCTCAAAAATGCCATCGTTCTGTGAGATGCCTATTTAAAAATGGCATTAGATATCTAAAAAAATGTCGTCGTTTCATTAGATATTTGCTCAAAAATGCTATTAGACATCTTTATCGTCAGGTTAAACTCGTTGACCATGTTATATGACGAACATACCACTATACCCACACGTCAGCTCTCTTTATCTCACAATGATAAGTGTGAACCCCACTTGTCAGGAGTAAGCAAGCAAATAATTTAGAGGCAAATAAGAACGCTATTGGGATCAAGTGGGACCCAAATTTTATTGTATTGAGGTAGAGGGAGAGCTGACATGTTGGTCTATAGATATTTTGATCATTATTACATGGCAAACGAGATGTGAGCTGACAATAAAGGTGTCTAGTGGCAGTTTTGAGCATGCGCCTAACGTAGCGATGACATTTTTGAGTAGTTGAAATTCCTAGTGGCAAAACTGAATAGTGAGATACAACCGGTGGCATAAATGATAAAATCCCATAAAAATGTTGCGTTCTTGCAGCTGTTGTGGAAGCTGCTGGCAAGTCTGACCATGGCTTGAGGTCTACATCAACAAAGCTACGCATGACCTGTCGACACTTACATATGTTAGATATAATGGGTCTTTTACCCATGTACAATTTCTGAAATCTCAAAGTGGCCCATATAAAAATGGCAAGTGTTGGTGCTAAAAGTTTAGCCTCATACCGCAAGTGGAGGAAGTATTAGGCCACCTTATATAGTGGGTTCTCTACATCACACTAAGTGATGTGCGAAGAAGAGAAATAGAAGACCGCACGCGCCCGCTCGCTCGCCTTGCCTAGTCGGGCTTGGGGCGGGGCGGGCGACATGCGCATGAATGGACCGCCAAAATCCAGTCTGTTGCCTTGCATCGGTGCAACTTTCTTTTACCACTTTATTTTTTGATGTTTTGGTAGACAAATTAATCATTTCTTGTCCGATAAGTATACGACTTAGAAACCAAGTCGGTTTAACATCGTGATCGCGATCCGATACCCCCTCTGGTCCTATTAGATATACTGCTAAACCCTAACGAGGCTGAACTTCAAGCCCTTGCCACCACTACTTTGAAAGTAGCATGGCTTCATTTCTTATTACCTGATATTGGTATGGAAGGAAAGGATCCTACACCTCTTCTTTATCATAATAATGAAGCTATACATATAGCATATGATCATTTGACTAAGCATATTGGAATGGATGCTTCATTCATGCGTTCTCATTGCCAAAAATCAACCACTGCTCTTTACTATGTGCCATATGGACTACAGGTTGCGGGCTTCTTCATCAAATACTACTGGGAAAAGACTTACAGGTGGGATAAATTTAGTAGCGGGCATGGACAGGCACCTACCACTGCTATGTGGACAACAATGGCGGGCTAAAATGACTACCTGCCACTAGTAAGATTTTACAAATTTACTCATGGGATAAAAGCAGCAGTGGCGGGCAGCAAACTCATGCCTGCCACTGGTGTGTTATGCACTGGTGGCGATCAGAAAACCATGCCCGCCACATGAATATTTGGCCGCCCGTGCCAAAATTTTCCAAAAGTTCCAAATGTTAGCAGTGGCGGGCATACTAGACCGCCCGCCACACATATAATAAGTCAGAAAATCCATGAGAAAAAATATATTTACTAAACCCTGAATAGTCAAATTTGATAATGGTACTTCTATTGGTGTGTATTAATCATGGAAAAAGTTTGAAGTTGAAATGATATATATAAAAGGAGTTATGTGTGGAAGTGGGTGGTTGCGTTCAACACACTCACATTTTGCCGGAGAGTATTTAGCTCGTAAAAGAAGTACATCAAGTTTTTGCTGTAACGCTCTCAAGTGACCCCATGCAAAATTTCATTCATTTCCAAGCTTGTTAGCATGTCAATGGGAACCGAAGAGCGTTGTCCTTTTTAGTGGCCAAAAACCAATTAATGCTACAAAAGTAGGAAACCAACTCAAAAAGTGACCAAATTTGAGCATTAGGCTTCCAGTGACGTGTATTAAACATGAAAAAAGTTTTAAGTTGAAATGATGTAAAAAATGGAGTTTTGTATGCAAGTGGTTGGTTTTCGTTTGAAACACTGATACTTCACCGGAGAGTGTTAAGTTCGTATACAAAGTGTGTCAAGTTTTTGTCGTCACACTCTCAAATTTCTACCACACCCTATGGGGTGGTCCTATGAAGACACCATGCTAAGTTTCATCCATTTTTGAGCTCGTTTGCATGTTATTTGGAACCGAAGAGCGTTCTGCCCTTTTTAGGGGCCACAAAATCCATTAATGCTTCAAAAAAAATTAAAATGGTCAAAATTGAGCATGATATTCCCAATGGTATGTATTAATCATGGAACGTTTGAAGTTGAAATGATGTAAAAGATGGAGTTGCGTGTGGAAGTGGGTGGTTTCCATTTGAAACACCGATACTTCACCGTGTAGTGTTTAGTTTGTACACGAAGTGCATCAAGTTTTTTTCATAACGCTCTCAACTTTTTACCACACCCTACAAAGGTCTTATGAAGACATCATGCCAAATTTCATCCATTTCCGAACTCGTTTGCACGTTATTTGGAACCGAAGAGGGTTCTATCCTTCTTAGTCGCCGGAAAATTAGTTCATGCTTCGAAAATAGGAAACCAACTCAAAAGTGGCCAAATTTGAGCATGTGGCTTCCAACGATGTGTGCAATCATAGGAAAAGTTTGAAGTTGAAATGATGTGGAAAAACCAGTTAATTATGTAGAAGAACACATTCACTGACATGCTTTAGTAAATACATGCAACTGCCAGGTCTTTAGTTGTGGTGAGAGTTGGGCTGCGCCACTTCTCAGCCTACTCGAAGAAAATTTAGATCCCGCCAGAACATCTCCAAACCAAATTCACCCCCACCCCTGCCCGCAAAATCGCTTGGTCGTCATTTGTCCGCCATAGCGCCTGCCTTCCTTGGCCCTACCGTCATGGCCTCCTCCTCCGACGGCGGAGGCCTCACCCTGCCACCGCCGGCTAACTCCTCTGACACCATTCCGCTCCCTCCGCCTCCTCACGCTTCAACGGCTTCAACCTCCAAGTAATTAAGTTTCTCCCTCAATAGCCTCCTCAACATCACTACAATTTTTTTATATAGCAAAATCTAGGGTTGGCGTTCGGTTTAATATATATCTATAATGTGTTTTCTAAATGGATTATGTATTTTTCTCAAAAGTAGTTATACATATTTTGTTAGTTAACCAAACTCATTTAAATCTCAGCATAGAAGATAAAGCCATATTCTTCTATACAATAGCTTGTGCCACTTCAATTTTCTATAGTGTGTTTATACGTGTTTGCTCCAATTCGTGTTGATTTAGATTTACAACGCAACAATGTCGAAAGTAGTTTGTCTTGCTTAGTTGTAACTAATAGAAAATTCTGGAGTATATGTTTCTATGGTTATTATCCAAATTACTTGCGTTCATTTAAGATAATACCATTGTGTCACTCTGTGACTATTGGAGCTTATATGCATTGGATATGCGCGATAAGTTGAACAATGATATGGACCATATGTTTAAAGATTCATATGTATATGAGGAAGCCTATAGAAAAAATTTCTAAGGAATCTAGCTAATGAGACTAATTTGATATTTTTGCTGTTGAAATATTAATTGATGTTTTTTATATGTAATTAACTGATATCCTATTCTACTAGTCTCTTATCCATAGTGAGTGCTCAAAATTTGCAGGGCTGCAAAATGAGTGTCGAAATTACGGCAAAACATTGATTAATTTTTGTTTCGCCGCATTTCTGGCACTAGATATTTTCATTTTTTTAGCAGAAGTCGTGCCGAATTTTTTCTTTGATCCCTACTTTTTAATGTTTATTTTTGCCATGCTGATTGTACTATAGTGTATAAATGATGTCATGAACTGTGTGATTTCTATTTCATTTCTAAACATGAATGTAGGCAATGAACCAAGAATGTCGATGCTGTGGCGACAACAGGCTAGGTGCCCGCTACAAGGTGCACCCTCATTACAATGAAATTCATCCAAATAGATTTTCAGCAGGACTTTCAGAAGAGGACGATACATTTTAATTAAACTTGTGTTATGGATGATGAATTGCTCACAATTATAAAGTTGCGCCCAAAAATGACTGCATGTTGTTTTGATTCAATTTATGCTTAGTGTATCTCTTGTTGGGGAAGTGCAGACTTCATGCATAGGGTGAACCTATCCATGGAGGTGGAGGGCACACTTGAGCTGAAAATGGCCTTGCTTCAAAATGGCGTACGCTTGACCCTTATGGTCACCAACAAGGCACACCGAACGTATTTCAGTGGTTCTAATTGGATACAGATTGCAAAGAGTGAAGATGGAAGCTGGGAGGGCATGCATGTTATTTCTAGGCGAAGTAGATGATACCGACGACATTTATCTGTGGTACAATGTCCCACAGTCACCATAGCTTTTTCTTGGTGTTGATCCCAATTTTGTACGTGAATTCTACCGTACTAGCATTTCATTGAACATATATGTTGTGTGCGGTTTTTTAATGTTATGTGAAATTGTTAAACATTGAAAGTTCGTTCTTAAATTGTGTTGCACATAACTCTACGGTAACAATATTACTGTTAAAATGAAAATAGCTGCAACGGTAGCCAAAAACGCTGCCATGACATGCATTTTTCTTTTTGGCTTGACAAAATATATCATGGTGGGCGCCAGCCAGTACCAACTATATCAGTGGCGAGTGGGCTTCGACCGCCACTGATGGATATTTAGCATCCGCCATAGCTGGACATTCCTATATTAGTGAAAGCCCAAAGTAGAGAGCAACATTGTCTTCAGCCTCACGGATCTATTTGGTTGAACCCCATCTAGCCCTAGCAAAGAATTGGCATGACCAAAATATTGACATGTTCGGAAAAAAAATCGCGAATTGGAAAAGTTCATAGATTTCAGAAAAAAAATCAAGAACATGCAACAAAAGTTTACGGATACAAAAAAACAAATCATGAATTCCAAAAATGTTCATGAATTTAAAGAAATTCTTGAATTGAAAAAGTTCATAAAAGTTCATTTTTCTAAAGTTCAAATATTTTGGAAAACTTTGTAAATTTATAAAAAGTTCAAGATTGGAAAATTCTAAAATTTGAAAAAAGTTAAAAAAAATGGGAATTTAAAAAATGCAAAAAAAGTATCAAAAATTGTAAAACAATAATTTGTACTATGGGAAAAAGTTCACAAATTTGCAAAAAAAATATGCATTTGAAAAAAGGAAAAAAAATAAAATGAAAAGGAAAAGGAAAACCAGGCAAAAATGTGTGAACCAAAAAACCAAAAACACATAAAAGAAAAAACCGGTTCGAAAGCTTTTGTAAGTTTCCCAAAACCGGAGCGGCTTTTGAAAAGCCGAACTATATATGTTCCCGCCCAGTTCGCCAATAGAAGGGGTGGAGGGTGTGCGCCAGTTACGAGTAATGAAGTAACTGGCGCGTGAAGCGCCAAATAGAATTTGCGAGCGGGATTTGGGTGGATCGATGTTGACCGGTTTGCTGCCTAACATTCTTGCCAATATTTACCAAAATCATAGGTTGTTAAAACTGTGTAACTTTTTTGTGAAATTGGATTGGGAAACTGATAACTAACCAATCTCTAGTCAACATTATGCTTTCTATGTATTTATCGCTTCTAGCGATTCGCAGGATAGTCGTCTCCTTTGAATTTTTTTTATGTTTTATGTTTTCGCTTTTACACTGCTTTTAGAAAATAGTTTAGGAAAAGTACTATTATTTTGGAAACTATTTTTTTACCAATCTATAGAAAATGTTGGACTTGTATTTTTTTTAAAATGTTGATCACATGTTTAACAATTATTATCATTCATTCAAAAAAAATATGGTGTATTTACAAATTTTGAACATGTAATGACCAGGGTATTTAAAATAATGTTCACCAAGTATTTGGAAAAAATGTTCGGCCTGTATTTGGAAAATGATGAATGGGTGTTGTAAAAATGTGCAAGGTTTCTTTAAGAAAATGTGCATAGTGTATTTGAATAATGTTCAGCATGCATTTGACGAATGTTCAACATGTTTTTCCAAAAATTTCAATGCATCTTAGAAAATATTTGACTTGTATTTGAAAAATGTTTAACATTTATTTAGAAAAATCTTTGAAGTGTTTCTGTAAAGTTTTCAATGCGTATTTAAAAATAAAAAAATAAAAGAGAAAGGTAGATTAAAAATGTGTTCATAATTTTTCCTAAAAACATCTTCAAGAAAATGTAAAAAACAAATTGTGCAGTTTGTAAAAAATACCATCGAACAGGTTTAAAAATATGTTAATAACATTTTAAGAAATATTCATAAAATTTTAAAAATGGTTCACTTGATTTTATAAAAATGTTCATAACATATATAAAAAATTGTATGTGCTATTCAGAGTAATGTTCACATATTTTTTTTAAATGTTCATGACATTTTGGAAAAATATTAAATGTGCATCTGAACAGTGTTCAACATATATACTATAAATGTTTGATGTTTATTAAAACAAAGTCAATATGTATATGAAAAACTATAAACCTAAAATACAAATATAATAAGAAGAAAGGAACCTTAGAATGGAATAAAAAGAAAAGGTGATAATGAAAAGGAAAATAAAAACAAAATTACAGATTAGAATGGTCCACCTAGCTTAGTCGGGCGAGAAGCAATGCACTATGTTCCGAATCGAAAAACAATCAGTGCGTACATAAGAAACATGCGAGCTGAACTAGTGCAAAAGGAAAACCGCTTGCTAGTCCAACCCACTGGCAGGATCGCCGAAGGCAAGGCCGTGATGTATCTAGTAGTATAGTAAGTGAGACTAGCAAAAATGCCCGTGCGTTGCAACGCGAGAAGAAAACGTATCACAACTCATCCCTCCTTGCCCATATATACTTGTCTCCGTCTATTTATTTCAACACAATCCCCCAACATGTATTGCTACTTATATTCCTTTCTCCCTCATCGATGGTGTCAGTGATGTCCGACACTGTCCAACTTGCGTCGTATTCTAAATCCTGCTAAAAAATCTGGTGCAAGAACGTAGGAGGTCAATTATAGTGGGAGAAACTCACTAATCTGGTGCAAATTTGATGTTTATTTTCTTGATGCAACAAAATCTTCTGCGGCATACCTATGACAACTTCTGACTTGTAGTCATATGTTTATCCAATAAACATGTGTACAATATTGCCTTTTCCTTGAACACTAAATTCAAGCTTCCCAATAGTAAATAATGGAGGCAACAACTAAGAGAATAGGATGAACCCAAGTGAAACCTTCTACTTGTGCACGAACTATAACAGTTAGTAACTAAAGGATTGTTTACATGTACGAAAATCAATCATCAAAGCAACAAAACAATGTGTTTATGTTCAAAAAATCCACTTCACAGACTAAAACGCATGTAGGGAAAAAATTACTGGCATGTTATACCAAGTTTTCTTTAGACAAGGCATATACCTAGTATTGTAAGAAATAAATACATAATCTTCACAAGTCTCCCTACCCTTGAACCGGCCCAGCAGGCCCAGCTAGCCCCCACTGTAAACCTAGCCCGATCCCCACCCTCTTCTTCACCCCTCCATCGGTATTGTCTCAAAAAAAAAACCTCCATCGGTATGTTCCCTCACGCGCCGCCACACAGCCACCAGGGCATGAGAGACCGTGCGCCTCACGACACTCCTCTGGTCGGCGAGTTCTTCGCCCCACGAGCGGACTCCCCGGCCTCCGGCCGGCCGTCCCGAGCGCGGATCCTCAGCCTCGCGGCCCTGCCGCCGCTCTAGCCGGCGGGCTCTTCCCCCGCGAGCGCCTCCCCGACAATTGGCAAGCCGTCCCGAGGGCCCGGCTTCGCCACCTATGCACGCGGCTTCGCTCTGGCCGACGGTTTCTTCGCCCCGCCAGCACCTCCCCGACCTCTGGCTGGCCGTCCCGAGCGACGGCGTCCCTCTGGCATGTGCGTGCTCTTCCCCCGCCAACGCCTCCCCGACAATGGTCGGTCGTCCCGAGTGGCGGCTTCACTTCCTATGCCCGCGGCATCGCTCTGGCCGGCGGTTTCTTCGCCCCGCTAGCACCTCCCGAACGCCGGCGTCTCTCTGGCCAGGAAGCTCTTCGCCTCGGCGGCACCTCCTCTTAGGAGGCGTCGGCGACCTGCGCCACGAGCCCATGCGCCCTCGGCTGACCACCTCTGTCGCTGCCTGACTACTGCCGATGAGCACTGCCTCGTCATCTGACTACTGCCGATGAGCACGGCCGGCCTCGGCCTTCGCCGCCAGCTAGCTCTCCTCCGCGCCGCCACATTCGACCACTGTCCCGCCTTTACATGTGCTTCTTATCGGCCTCTCGACCGTTCCCAGGTGCTTTTGTTTGACTCTTGAGGAGGCTGATTGATACTATAGATAATCCCAGATGTATATGAATTGGTGATAGTTGGTTCATTAGAGCAAGGCTCGATTGGCTGCGCAACCTAGGAAGCAGACAATTTTTAGCATCGATGCAGGCCAGCCACAGGCCCAACTGAGCAAATCGAGGCCCACTCAAGTCACGTACAAGAAATTTAAACGCAGCATAGAAGACACAAATAGTACCACCTCGGATAGTAAACATTGTCAAGAAAAATAACATGGGTGAACGAATTAAAATCAGCGAAACGCACCTTACTTTATTAATAGCGTTGGTGGGATCATGTATATATGTTGAAGTAAAAATAATTGAAATATACACCACGAAGGCTCAAAAACATCCCTCACTCAAATTATGTGGATGCAATTTCTTTTAATAAGATTTTACTCTAAACATAAAATACATCTGATTTAAATTTGGATCAGGCCTCCCGAGCAAAGCTAGAGAAAAAACCGCGAAGACCCAACTGCCACTCGGAAGTTCCCGCTGCGTGGCTGACTGCTCGATCCCCTTCCGCCGCCGCCATCCGGCCGTCGCCGACCGATTCCGGCCAGTTCTGGCACCGCCCCAGCCACCGGGCTTCCATGGCCGCGTCCTCCAACCCCGCGGCCGTCGCCGCCGCTCCCGCACTCGTCGCCATGGCCCTCCACCGCCGCCACCACGTCCCGCTCCTGCCCGCCCGTCGCGGACGCCGTGGCGCTCGAAGTCGCTGCTGCATTTCTGCTTGCGGACTGCTCGGACGACGCGTGGCTCGCGTTCAAGTCGCTGGCGGTGGCCTCCCTCTCGCCGTCGCCTCCCGTGGCGCGTGCCCTCGCGCGTGCTCGATTTGCTCGTCGGGCGAGCAGCAGCAGCTAAATCGAGCGCCGGCTGTTATAGCACAACATCACTCGTTTTGCTCTGGTTAGTAACAGCATCGCCATAGTTCAGATAATGTTCAGTTCCTAGTGTCCCTGCCATGCTAGTTTCTGTATGTTCAGAAAGGTACAGTTGTTTGGCCTAGTTCAAGTTCAGTTTAACTCAAATTGTATGTTTGTTTAGGATTAATTTGCGATGATTTTGGTATTATTTGGTTCAAATATATACTGTATGAAATTGTGGAGTGCCTGCTGTGCGGCTATCCTATTTTACATTATCTATTGGAGTGCTAATGTCCTATTTTACATGATTCGTTGGAGTTGGAGATTTTTTGTGATGTAAAACCCACTTTTTGATGATGTAAATTTTACTACTAACACTTTTGTGTTTTACATCATTTATTGAAGATGCTCTTAGAGCTGACGACGATCAGGACGATGGTGCAGCTGCCATGCGGCCCGCCTGAGAGATTATCCTGTCGCGTAAGTATAGCCGCTAGATGGTGTTTAGATCTGCAAGGTACGTATGTATGGAGTCCTCTGTTAGATCAATGCAAATCAAGTTTTGTTTTGTCTCCTTTTTCTTGTGGGAATACATACTAAACTAGGGCAGTAGGAGTGTAGGACTGCTTAAGCCAAGCGAATTAACTGATCAAAGTATTGCGGCGTGCATGGAAGGAGCTGCCCTTGTCATTGAGTGGAGCCGCGCACCATTCCTCCTAGAAACTGACAGTGCAGTTGTCATCTGCCACAGTGCCTACAGCCACGCCTTCGACGATGCTGCGAGGCCCAACCGGTACCTTAAAGCACACTCTGCCCACCACAACCAAAATGATGCATCACCCACAAAACAATAAACCTAAATGATGCATCAAGTGATATACTATATGTTTCTGAATTCAAAGCCTGAATGAGCCGTCTAGCTACTATATTTTTTACTGCCTGGTCGACCTGGAACATGCATATGCCTGGTGAAACCAACCAGCAAGATATTTGAAGTCTTAAACTAAAGTGATGAAGCCCTCACAAAATGGCATGGAAAACAAATAGTTCAATTCATAGATAACGGTAGGCTGGGTGCTTGACAAATCCTTTGACCAGAGGAGGTTATAGTTCGGTTCTCCTCTACAGAAACGATTTAGTTCACCTGACGGGGAAAACGAAAGCAACTGAGTTCACCTTAATTCAATTTCTGCCGATCTCTCATGCTCCAGGATGAAGAAGAGAGACATACGACGCAAACCATTCTAAAAACAATTTAAAACACGCTAGACGAACTTGGACGACGACGATGTTTGCCCAAAGGAGTCGGGGGACGGTGCCATGCCGTTGAGGAGCCGCTCGACCTGCGCGATGACCTGCCTCCCATGGGCGTACATGACCAAAGTGTCCCTGTTGCGCCTCAGCACATCCACGATCACGTTGAACTGCCAATCGTTCACCACGTCAACCATCTGCCGCACCACGCAGTTTGCATACTGGTGGATTATCATGCCCTGCATGGCCAGGCAACCACGCAAGATTAGTCATGTCTCATGTGTACTATATCTCTCTAGGGATGTCGAGTAACGGCGGTAAGACCTCAAGAGCCACATACCACGAGATGATCTGCAGTTTGACCACCACCTGCAGAAAGGATCTGATTTATGAGAAGCTTGCAATCGTGGTAGCTGCCATAGATCAGGCACTTCTCAATGACTTTGGAAGAGTGCTTCTGGTGGCTCATCTGTACTATGCTTCCAGCAAGTTTCAACATAATAATTTGTCGATAACGAGGTCCTCCATGCTCCACAATGTACTGCAACATGTCGATAGAACACACATGTGAATTGTTTGTTAAGCCGCGATAATATTTCATCAATTACAAACCACTACACACTTTACCTGCACAACGTAGTTTCCATATGGGTCTACAGACAACTCCTTTACACAATCGAGAATCTCTGTGATAAACCTGTCCATAATTTGAGGATCCTTGCAGAACTCCAGCATTTTCTAAGAAGATCACGAGGACGGGAGGAATAATTAGTGAACAAGGTACAAACAAACGTCGAAAGATAGGAAGCGGTAAAAAGTGTAATGCCCAAACTAACAACCTGAACCACATGGAATCCAAAAGGATGGGTGGATAACATCTTGGCCTTGCCACATAATCGTCTATAGATGAATTGGATATATTGTGGCTGCACACACTCCATGCATTTCTGAACGGCATGGTTTGCATGTTGATTGCAGATACATTTGAATAGGTTGCTATCAAGCTCCGTGGCCATCCCTATTTGTTGACTAATGCCGCTTATTTCAAAAGCCTGAACAAAGAGACACCATCAGTGACCAAGCTCGCAACGAAACAATATGGCATACCAGGGTAAAAACTTAAAACATAATGAAACATAATCAGCTTAAACTATTTATGCATTTGACATTATACTATGTTTATAACAGAAGTTATCTAAGATAATGGACATATTAACAAGACAATAAATGGGAATGAATGGTTTGACTAAATTACATATTCTATCTTACATGACATTACAAAGTAGAGGCCTTCCAAATAGAAAAGTGCAGTTTTGCAATCTACAAGCACACCTTAATTCCTTCCATCATGAGATGTTAAAGTGATAGTGTTCAACTTACCTTCTGGATCACCCGACAACCATAGAGATGAAGGCTTAGGTCTAACACATGCCCCATTAGATTAGCAATTAGTATCCTGAAGTAGACTGCTGGTCCATGCTCAAGAAGCTACAAAAAAAATTAGAAGGTAAGTATAGAAGTTTATGTCCGATTAATCTCCACATCCTTAATTAGAGACTCAAGGTATAAAATTCTACAGGAATTGGAGGAAGAAAACCTTTTGGATAACGTAAGTGGGAAAGGCATCAGTGGCCAGTGTAAGGATGTGAGGCGTGATTTCTTTATATAGCATAACTATCTCTCCAGTAGTTGCTTCGTCAAGTTTCTGCCGTATAAAGCAGCTGCCAATTGGGTCAGCACTGCATGTCAAATACAACAAAGGGTAATGGATGGGTTACCATATAAATGTCGCAATTTCTTCAATGGAATCATGGCACAGTAGGAGGCGTAACCTTAAGAATATACTGACTGAAACTGATGCTTAGTATGTACTAGTGATATCTTAACAAGTTAAGTATGAAGATAAGGTTGCATGAGTTATGTGCACCTGAGAGCAGGCACGTGACCCTTGACATTGATGAGCCGCATAGACTGGTTTACTGGATTCTTGATCAGCTGAAGAAGTGAATTGACCTGGGAATTCCCAGGAGCATTTATATTTGGCACATGCCCCCCAGAACATGCCATCTCAACGTCGAGAGCGTAGTGATTCTTCAAAGCCTCGGGGGACTGACGCCATAGTTTGCAGGATAATTCCTGATCTGGGTCAATCAACGCACGAAGGCATGCCTCCTGCATCGCCATCATATTAGCAAAATTCGCAAGCACGCTCCTTGAAGAAGAAGATGATGATTGTGCACGAAAATCTTTAACAACATCCATATTCAGTAGTGGAATTTGGGAGGGTAGCTCAGCATAATCCTTGACAACACTGTTTGTAGTAGAGGCACAAGAGTTCACAGGCTGAAATGGATCTATGTATGTGTCGCCAATTTGGGGCAACCTCTGATTGTGTAGAGTCGACTCTTCTTCGCTCTTTGAATCATCCTGAAAAGGAAACAGCAATTTATTATTTCCATTACGGGGAGCACTCATTGGTTCAAATATTTCCAATAGGTAAAACAACAATGATAACGAGCAGTTACTAACTCATGATCATATGGTAGTTTCAAGGGTAAATTCCATCCATATGTCAGATATATGATACTGGTAATTGATCTCAGCTCAGTGGATCACACTGAGTGTAGAGTCGACAAGAGTGAACTTTCCTCCATGCAAATTTTATCTACAATAATCACTATTTCAACTTTCAAGACAATAACAAAAACTGCAAAATATTTGGGTTTTTTGGGCAAAGAATTATCATGTCGTGTAATATAGAACAAATGTAGTGTTGCCAGATTAAAATCAAGAAAAAATGTAGGTAACTTGAGCAATTCAATCAACCAATCACACAACATCAGTTTTAATCATGCTAAACCAATTTGTCCTGCAATCTTAAAAAAAAAGGTTGACCAGAAGTAGTGGAGAGCACTAGTGCTGTGTAACTTCCATCTCAATCGACCAATTAATCTAGTAATCGAGCAAATTGCAATGAAAAAATTTCAAGCATAACATAGGAAATGCATGGTGCCCGGCACTATGTACATCTCATAGCAGCCCAAGTAACAATTGAGACGAAAATTTCTCACAAATATAAATGAAGGGAGGTGATTCACCACCGTTTGATAAGAAAAGCATCATCCATGAGCTCACGATGATGCAAGCGATGTCCCTCACTTATAGTACCACTGGCTCCTCCCTTATCTAGGCATGTGCATGGTGGAGATGTCGTACGGCTAAGAGAAGCATGACAACATGTTGTCACAATGTACCACGAACAATGCGGAATGTATCTTAATCTTTGCCCCATCGAAATTCATGGGGAAGGCAGCTCCCGTCATGGAGTATGGTGAGATAAAGAAATAGGGAGCAAGGCAGTGAAAAAATGGGGAGAGATCTCGGCGAAAGATACAAATGATAAGAGATGAGAACGATCCAGCAACAAAAGACTGTTAATGAAATGCAAGGCCCCATCATGGGTCAATTCGATTGTTTATGGACCAACCACCTAAGTGAAAAATCATTACGTATCCTTCAAAAAGTATTTCATATCCTAACACAAATGTATGGTTGCTCGTGTTATTCAGAGAAAATGAAAATCTTCTACCTCAAGGACAACAAGCACAACCTTGATAGCGAGGGTCATGTCTATAGAGACCTAAACATGCCCTCTTCATAATTTATCCCAATGGCAAGCATGGGAATGCCTTTTTAGATTCACAAGGAACGAGAATAAAAAGAACAAGAGATTGAGGTATATTTTTACAAATTCAGATCACTGAGTCGGCAAATTTATGATCGACCTTCTTTATGATGACTCTGTGTAACCTTAGTTGTTCACCAAACATCGGCCTTAGATCTCCGATGGATAGTTTCCGGATGAGGATTAGGAAGATTATGTGGAGATCGATAATCGATGGGCAATGAGAAATGGAATACAAAAACTCAACATGAAGCATACATGGCGCAAGTAAGGGGAGGACTGTGATTTGTGAATAATAGGACACAAGAGAGGACTACCTATAGAGGCAACGATTTTGATGCGGAGAAGGTAGGGCAACTATGAGATCAAGGGAGATGCAATTGAATTTATTTATTTATTGAGGGGGAGATACAATTGAATAGGGAGACTCTTGAATAGGAGGGAACAAAGCTAGCACTACCCACTCATGGCCATGATGGGCAGCCTATGTATAGATAGGTAACGTGCATGGTTTGGGATGTAGGAATATTTTTGTCCTACCAATTCACACGTCTCTATAGTCATACTGAGGCACTAAGCCCAATAACCCAGCCCATGAACAATTTGAGAGATGACTCACAACATTGATTTAGTTTATGATTGCTACACCAAATCGGGGTGTGGTTTGGACATTAAATTTAAGTGAGCGTGGTTGCAATTTGCAAGTAGTGACCTTCAACGGGGACCGGCCATGGAGAGGCTTGTGATGCTAAAATCAATATAAATTTCTATGGGTGGGTGGGTGTGGTAAATTCTATAGTGACATCATGGTAGTTGAGAAATTTTTAGCATGTCACATTAGGCTTTAGTTCATTTGAAAACTACAAATTTGAGTAGTTAGTATCTCGAGTTCTATAGGAAATAATTGATGTGATGATGGTGTATTAAGTTGCGTAAAAGGTATGTTCCATACATGCCATTGGTCTTATAATGTCGCCTTGTTATAAGATGTTTCATAGAAGCAAACCCCGATAGTGGCATGCATATCGTAACATTTACGATGAAACTTAAAATATGGAACAAAATGTATACTTCATTCTTTGCCATGGGTTATTTTATTCTAATTGAAAAATTTCTTGTAGTGCTTTTGTACCATGACATTTTTAACGAGGGAAATTTTTAAATAAATTTTCATAAAGAGTTTCTATGAAGGGAATTTGTAGAGAGATAAACGCATCATTGGTCACTCAACTCCCGCGAGATGAGCACATTGGTCACACTTCTCTCAAAATGTGATGAACTGATCACATTGGTTTACTTCATGATGAATTGGTCACTCCGTCATTTCCAACTATAACGGGGTTGAGGTGGCGTGCTGACTTGGCATGGGGCCCATAGTGCAGTCTCTTAGGAGGCTTTAATTTGTAGAAAATATCTTGGAAAGATGTTGAGCTCACTTTCCCCTTGATTGCCAAATCGAGCATCAAAATCCTGACCCTATGCAGGCCGGCGGCGGCAGTGGAAGGTACCCTGCACGGCTATGTGGACCATGTCGGTTAGGCATCACCGACATGAATAGGACGAGGAGGCGTGACCATGGGTGGCATCTATTGTTTGGTGTTATGGGCAGCGCCAGAGGGCTGAAGCACGTGAGAGAGGAATGGAAGCCGGTGAATGTGTGCTACTGGTGACCAAAGAAAAGCTCTCATGTAAGTAAACCAAGTCCTCTCTCGAGCATATATGCATGACTGCTCAGGTTTTGCGCATGAAGATTTCATTTTTAGGAGTTGTCAGAATTCGACTTTCGGCTACCGCAATACCATTTTGACACCGAGTTCAACGGTGTGGAGCACAAGGCAGACAAGTGCATTCACCTACTTAACCCTGCGTGCCGTGTGGCAAAAGAAGGCAGTGACATTGTTCGAAGGTTTTTGGGGTACCAATTTTAGGTAAATTGTTTGATCTCATCCCAAAATGCTCCTAACAAAATCAAATCCAGCTATGAATATTTTTTCAAAAAGACCAAAGGAATATGGTATTAATTTGATATCATGTTCTGTCTAGCAGTGAATCAAGTCCAGCTATGAATATGCAATACAATGAGTAGGCATGATGCATGTTCTCCTATTTGAAATTGAGCACATGTAGTTTGTTACTGAGTTGAGGGCGGCAAAGGCACCCTCGCTAGTCACCCTATGCTCCTTGGCAACAAGGCACTCTGCTTCGGCAGCCTGATGCCGGATCGCCTCAGCCTGTGCAGTGGAAAGAGACATTGTGAGCACCGCCTGGTTGCGCTGTTGTTGTGTACCATTCAGGCCTTCTATTATTGCATAGTGAGCACATACGCCTCATATCATGGGCATTGGCAGCCCAAAAAACTACCTTCTTGGCAGGAAAGAACTTATCATGATCATTGTTGCCGATGTTGTTGTGAAGTTGTGCCTACATCACCTCGAGCGCCTCCTCTTCCTCAGCATTTTCCTGCTCAATCTTCTGGTGATTAGCAGAGAGCTCTGGTGATGCTAGCTCGATGTCGGAGGAGTTGTAGTAGCCGCCCATGCTAGAGGAGAAGTTGGATGTGTCTACTTGGAGCGGCCCATACTAGACAAGAAGTCGCCCATCCCCGGCGTTGTGCGGTGGTGCCGTTGCGGAGCCGCCCATGGATGGAGTCCCACGAGGTGAGAAGCTTCCTCACCATTGTGCTAAATGAGAGTAGGACTGAGCAATGGTGTTGCTTGGCTATGCCAAAATTGTGCGGGCCGACATCATCATAAAATGAGCTGACCATGGTGGGAGTGGGAGAGGGCGATGGCGGGAAAAGAGCATTAGAGAGAATGGGTGATGCAGGGAAGATGGAAATGGCAGGAGTAGGCAATGGTGGGAAGTCACAATGGGCATGGAGGCGCCGTGTGTATCCTCTGCCAACTTGCGTAAGAGCGGTGGAGCGGAGTATAGATGAACATATGAGAGAGATGATATAGGAGGCTTTGCAAAAGACCCCCCACCTCCTAATATTAAACTCAAGGGGTGCATTGCAAAAAATGAACGCAAAGTAAATGTCGCTTGAGCTCAGCTTGTTTCCAGGGTGTTTTCTGCTAACTAAATACCTCCTGAATGACTGCACTATGGGTCCCATGCTAAGTCATCATGCCACATCCGCATGGATAATGGTTGGGTACGGCTGAGTGGCTAGTTCGCTCATAAAACACCCAAAGTGACCGGTCGTCACATTTTGAGAGAAGAATGACCAATGGGCTGGCTGTTAATGAATATGAAGTATATACACTCCTTCAAAACATATCACAAGGGATGACTTAGGTAATAGACACACAGTTCGATTCCCCTAGATTCACACTAGGCTTTGTGTCCGACGGTATGCTTCAAATGAATGAAATGTAGTTTCTTTCTCGGAGCAATTCTCATATTGACAACACCATTAGCTCTTTAAATCTATTATCAGTTGAATCTCACAATTAAACACAATTACTTAACTCGATACATTAACATTACAACACAATGTCTATTAATGTTACATAAGTTCCCAATTGATTGGGAATGTCCTAAAAATACGCATCAATTTGGATGTTCTGAAGGGACCTCACTTAATTTAAACTTGCGGTTAGTGATCCTTGATGTCTTTCGCATCATAGAACAATGCTTGCATCCTTGGTAGTTGATAATGGCATAATTGTGACTTGCGGAGGTTCTTCCATGTACTACTCATATTGATACATGTGAAGCAAGCATGGCTAGAAGCTTGTTGATACACAACAAGCAAGTCGAATGTTGTCCCAGAACTCATAATCCAAATGCAGCCATCCCAGCTGGTATAACCATACAAGATATTCAATTACACTTGAACATAATTGATACAATTCAAAGCATCTTGATACATGGTTTTACTTATTAATATAGTAACAATATGGATACATGGTGTACGCCCCTGGTCTTTAATCACAGAGTTGCAATCACTACAGCTAGCCAGCACTTTTGACCACACAAGGTGACCACTTGGTGCTTCCTTGGCAGAGTATAATATTTTAGTTAATCACTGCAACTGGACCAACTAAAATACTAACTACTAATGGTTGAACCACCACTAGCTCCAACAAGTAGGCTTTGGGAACCAAAGCATGAATTTGAGGTTTCTTTCATCCTTTGGGTATGCTAAGAAATAAGGCTTCAAGGAACAAGCCATGCCTTACACCAGAAATACCCCCGAAAGTAGGTTGTGGGAATTTAAGCATGCCTTTAAGGCATTGCTCATGTACCTATTGAGGATTTTGACTCTCGATGCCTTTGTGAACTTTAACTTTACATACTTGGGTTAAAGGTATGCATCCAAGTAGTTTGTTTACCCTTTTTGATCAACTGGGGGTGCCTTTAGAGGTTGTGCTTCATTAACCATGAATGGGCTAACCTTTATGGTCTCACTTCAAGTGCTTCATGTTTCTGTGAATAATGGTGTCAAGGACACTATAAGCACATGCTAAGAGAAAAGCACAAGGCCTATGGCTCAATGTTTGCCATGATGATCTGGCCCCTATGGCATGAGCAGAAATCTAGGGTCTTCCTGATTGTGTTGACTGATAACAAGCCTTTGTCACAATTCACACACGTAATGGAGGAGAAGAACCAGACACAACTACTTTCTTAATGTTAAGAGAAAATCTAATGATTGCACTAATTGAGCACATTGCAGGAATGGGTACTTGGTTGCAGTGCATACTTAGAACAACCAAATATATATTGATTTAGTGTCATGAGGTGGTCTATCCCGGTTGGTGACTTGGAGTCTAAAATGCGCACCAAAACAGTGTGATTCTTCGATATATGATTCCATCCCCCGATCGCCTGACACCTTCACTTCACGTCGAGGACGTCGATGGAGCTACCACCAGGTGATTGCGTAGTCGTGACCTCCATCTTTGTGGCACTTAAGATACATCCATTTCAGGATTCTCTACCTGTGCTTCAATTGTCATATCACCAACTTGCCACCACCACTTGCCCCGCCACCCGCCACCAATTATAAGGGGAAATTGTATGCCCCCATCTTTGCAGGTGCCTTGAGGATTTGTTATTTCTTCTGTTGTAAGTTGTAACATGTTGTTTTCCCCCATCCACCTTAGACCTTGACTATTTGACATTTTATTAATTTTTTGACACTGTCTCAATATGTGAGGAAATAATTAGGCAGAAATGTCCCTAGTAATCTATGTTCCCCACCCAACCTTTCTGCATCTCCTAATCTCCGCTTGTTCGACCAAACTAGAGTAGACCATGGCATCAGAGGTCTTCAGGATGAAGGCAACAAAGCCCCCTAGGGTGAGGTAGAACATAGTGGTGTTGGAGAACATACACCGCAACATGGTCGGTGGGTACAGTGAGGTTTGTGTGGGGTCGGCTCCTTGTACGCGACCTTATCTCCTTATAGCGACTATCAATAGGCAATAGAGCATTGCTCGACAATGCAGTTAACAAAGCCGGATGGTTCAACCCTTTCGGCAATGAGTGCGACAAGGTCATTGTCGAAGTGTGGCACGCATGGGTCCCATGTGACAGCACATCAATGTGACATCGATGCATCAAGAGACATCTTTCGCCCTTTGCAGCACTGTCCCGATGTACCATTTTTGAAGTATATTGAACGCGGATCGACATGCCTCCTTTCGCCATCGAATTTGTGGACGGTGTATCCCCTAGCTTAGTCAAAATTGGACGAATGAAATTAGAGAAGGGATTTTCCGTCCACACAACTGCCAAGGTCCCCGCATCCATGTAGGTCACCACCATTGTGCCTCAGCTCCGTCGGAGGTGGAGCGAGATGAAAAACTAAATTTGGCTTTACTAACCTGCATTGTTGTCCTGATTAGATGATCTTACATTTCACCGGGAAAGCTACTTTTTTTTCATGAATACGCAAAGCTTGTGTATCATTGCATTGATAGAAGGAATAGAATGATTACAGATGGGGTACAACACATGACACGAACGCAGGCATGCGTGAACATGGTGCTCGGAGCATAAAGGTAAGGGATGCTCGGCTTGAACAGGGGATACATCACAGCTAAAACCTACCAAGCCCGAACCAAGTGTGGCAACGCCGAACCAACAAAAGCACCAACATCTCGAGAACCAAAACTGGGGACACCGCAAGTGAGTAAGATGACGCCTTCAAGAAGGAGCACAACACTGAGATGCAGTCGCCATTCGGTCCGGAGGAACCAGACCTAGCGTTTCCCTTGAGCTCGAAGAGGGGCGCAACTAAGGGCCTTGACAGTGCCTCCAAGAAGGAAACGACATCCGCGGATGCCGCCGCTGCCAGCATCGGTAAGCCGAGTAGGGATTTCTCCCTGGCCTGAGGTTGAGCAATCCCATAGACGCCGTATCTGGAAGCGAATATGAGGAAGCCAACGCCGGTCAGAGCCACCATGTCGAAAGGGGGTTGGCTGGGCTACATCTGCCGTCGAAGGGTAGCACCGCCTCCGAACCCACGAGCACGGATCTAGCAAAACTAGAGGCTTTGAGACGTATAGTGTAAGGCGGGTAGCGAAGCGAACCACGAGGGGGTTGGGTAACAGTGATCGGTAACGCCGGCAAGCAAGGACTGGAGGGACACAGATCCTGGCTACCGTGGCCATAGTCGTCGGGTCATCGAGGAGCCAGCGAGCTGGAAGGAACGCAGTTGCTGGGTCGCTGAGGCCGGATCCGCCCGGCAGAGGACGCTGGCAGCCTAGGACACCGAAGGGGCGCGGGTCAAAGGTCGTCGGGGCCGGAGCAGTGCCAGCAAGCACTCGCCTTGAGGGCTTCATGACTGCCACTAGCACAGCAGACTCGTCGCCACCGCGAGAGCCGCAGCCGTGGCTCGAGGGAGAGGACGGGTCGCCGGTGATGAGGGGGGGCGCCTGCAGGAAGGCACGCCGCGGAAGCCCTTGTTACCGGCCGCAAAACGCATGCCCAAAGCATGGGCGGCAGCACCAACAGGGTTGGGCCACACACAGAGAGGAGGAATGACTGTAGGGGACGGTGCCCTGTGGCCGAGGCCGCATGCCGCGCCCGCTGCCAGACCGGCAGAGTTGTGCAGCAGCTGGGAGGGGGCGCCCCTGCAGGAGATCCATGACGCAGGGAGGGTGGGGGAGCGACCAGGGGACGGATCCGTCCCGCCGCCGTCTTCCCGAGGTGCAGCACGACCATGGTGGTCAGCCCCCCGGCGGCGGCGTAGCGGAAGTGGGAGGGGAGGTGGTGCGTCATGCGGCGACAGCGGAGCTGGGGGGCTGGGCGTGGAGGGGGCACGAGGGGAGGAGGGGAGGAACGGAATCACCCCACCGCCGCCATCCCGGGGTGCGGCACGGCTTCGCCGGACGGCCGTCCAGCGTCTGCGCAACGGGGGCGGGCGGAGGGGGGGCGGTGTTTCCCGACGGCGGCAGATGCGGTTTCCCCCGTGTCGCCAGGGAGGGCAACGCGGGGGCGGAGCCTCGATCACATTCCCATTAGTTGCCTTTGATACTGCGAAGATGTCCAAGGCAATGTCCTTTTGCTTAAGGCTACTTCTGATCCATGAAGGAAGAAAACGAGTGATTCAACAATTATTCTCTAAACCAAATGGCCCAATACTAGGATATTTTCTTTCTTCTCTTTTTTTGGCGGGAACACGAGGCTCTTTTCCCTTAGGTGAGAGCACGGAAGGATATGTACCTTAGGTATGGACAAAAAAACATCCTTTTTAAATGTAAAACTAGTTTCCAAAATAATTTGGTTCACTAGGCAACCACATCTGCGGTAGCTAATAAGCAACTTACCATAGTAGTAATCCGTGGTAACTATAAATGGTGGAAGAACATATCCTGCTCTCATTGAGTATAGGAGTATAGTATGTATAAAGTGGCATCATTAATGATGTACCAAATAAATAGTATATCGTAGTATGATACAGTTGGGAACTTAATAATATTCTTCTGTATGGAAAATTATTTTCTTCAATAAGAGCTAGGGTGTCTTATCTGGGTGGTGATCCTCTACGGTACTACACCCTGCTGTAGTGCAGATAACAGACGGGATCGGGTCCACATGGAAGCGACCGTACTGCACCATAGCCTACTGTAGAGCATCCTAACCCGTCTTATCTGGGGTAATTAACAAGCAACCCCGGCCCACTACAGTAGATCATGTGGAAAATTCCACTAGTACCATTAATTGGTGCCAACTATATGTATAGAAGTACTAATACAATAGAACTAGGACTCCCTGGCGAATGTTCACTTGGCAAACAGAAGGGGTCCGTTGGCAGTTTTCACTGTATTTGAGGGGTGTGGGTCTGGCAGTTTTAGAAACTGTCATGGTAGTTCTTTCCATTAGAGGGCATTTTTTGGATTTCTTGGCCAAAAATTGCAAATCGTGGGATGGAGATTGTGCAGCCAAGAGGGGAGGGGTCCTCTGGGGTTGGTCTCCAAGGAAGTATGATTTGACAACTTATTTCACACACAACCCCAGCGAGGAGGAGGACGACTAAATGTCGCACGTGCGCTAAATGTCTACGGTGCAACCTCTTAATGGGAAACAGAGAGTCACCATATCTCAATCTAGATATGATCTTCACACCAAAACCAAAATACTCGTATATTCTCTCTCATTAGACCCCATTAAATGAGAGATCTTTTAGACATAACAATAATATACACTCCATCCGAGGGGCTATATCCAAACACATACTAAATATATATGATATAGTTTAT
The DNA here is from genome assembly GCF_002162155.2 of Triticum dicoccoides. NCBI lineage: Eukaryota > Viridiplantae > Streptophyta > Magnoliopsida > Poales > Poaceae > Triticum > Triticum dicoccoides. Next base: position 655,001,284 of record NC_041383.1, on the reverse strand, counting down.
GATATTCATGTAAAGAATTAATATACGGGTGTAAATGTATTATTCTGTATACTCCTTTACCTATCAATATGCATTCATAGCAGTAAATTAATTATCAGTTTTAAATAGGATGCATGATATGCACACTGTAGATGTACACAATGATATGCGGGGCTGGCATAATTAATTAACTAATTACCTGTTCATCTAAGAAGCTGAGGAAAAGGCTCCTGTCACGTTGACGGCCACCAAGAGCAATGGTGGCAGCATCGTCCTCCCATATCTCTTTGCCGCTGTCTATCCCGCTGCTACGATGGAACTGGGATGCCGTTCGCACGTAATCGTCAATGGCCTTGGATTTGCCTTTGTTATCCATCTCTGTAAAAATTTACATTGTCAGCGTGTAAAAACATGGTTCTTTTCCTCACAGGAAAGCTACATCCACAAGTTTAGTCCATTCAAACAAACAAGAGCAAGAAACATGTTTGCACCCAAAATAAGTGAACATATACCAGTACGAAATTCAGATCTAATTAGCTACAAGTAACAAGTCCAACAAAACATGATAGATCTAGATAAAATATGCACAAGATAATACAAGGGATTGGTACTCAGTGAACAGAAAATTAACTACGCACAAGATCTGATCTAAACTCTTGTATTGCATACTTAGCCTAACTATTCTGATTCAAAGGAACACAAGCATGAATTCAACATGCCCACTTACTAAACATGGGCCAGAGAAAACTATATAGCGACTGAAAAAAGTCAGATCTAGCACAAGAAACATCAAGGAGAGGAGACATGGATTAGATCTAGAGTAGTTAAGAAGCACAAGATATGGAGTATATACAACTTGCCTTGCGAGAAATTGAAGGACAGTCCGGTGGAGTATACAAGTAGTAGAGGATCTTCCGTGGTTCAAAGCAACACCAATATGCAATTAGTCCATGTTGGAACCAGAAGAGGATGTTCTCGGGTTTAAAGGAACACGAGTAGAGCCCGGAGGAGTGTACTGAATGACTTTTTTGAGAATGTGATTTTGGGAGCGAGAGAGATATAAACCGGGGGAGGGAGGGAGAGGTGCATATCAGTTTCAACTGGAGAGTTGCCACGTGTATGCGAGGCCAGGGATTAGGCGTACGTTACTATTGCGCTGCTTTCCAGCCGTCCGCTGCAGAAAAGGACACAAGAAAATATATTTTTGGGAGACGCTCGAGACTTTATGCATACTCACCACTATTACTGTACATTGCTTTGAATCAAAGATCCAAAAAATTACAAAGTAACTAATACTGTATATAACTAGTAAATGCGTATGGATCTTTTAGTGGTGGTATAGATTAAGAATTACAATAAAATCTTTTGGAAATAGTTTCTTCGTGGTATCAATCTTTGCAAGATGAAATGCCCCCTCCCCCCCTCCCAGCTTGATTATTAATAATGGTTTTTGAAAGCCCCATCAGTCATCCACCAAATATACGGGAAGCCTTGTACAATGAATGTACTTGAGTATGGATGATCTCAATCTTCACCATAATGTCGAAGAAAGATTCAAACTGCATATAAAATATGACCAACAAAAGGAACATCACACAATAACCTAAACTCGCCTTATCAGAATAGTGGGCTTTGCGAGGACACTCGCCTCTCTAGGTTCACGACACAGAGAAAGAAATGACGTGTACGTGATGAATACATGTTCATTGCAGCCATGTAGCTAAGGTATGAGACCACGGGATGTTCCATTAGAAAGTTAGACAAGTGGAAGTGAGATAGAGGTAAAAACAAGAAGAAAAATGACGGACGAAAAAAACATGGTCTTTCCTGACCTGGGCGACGTGAGGGCTCCACCTACCAGCCATAGACCTGTCCCAAACTCCTTCCTCCCCGCGTTGTAGTCGGAGGGTGCCACCGGGCGAAGCCCGAGCGGCCGTTGTCCGCGGCGGGGTGCTCTCTTGCGGGGCTCCTAGTTATACGGGCGACGTAGCTTGGTGGCAGTCAGTGGTGTCCCGAGGTGCACGCGATTGGGCCAGCGTCGGTAGGCTCGACGACCGGCGGCATGCCGCGGGGCAGGCTCGTGGTGGCAGGACTAGGCGTGCTCAGGGTGGTGATTTCGACCGGACGTGGTTGTGGCTCTGTTGGTCCCGAGCAGTCCAGATCGTTCTCCTCTTTGGCCTGGGCACGTGGCGGTATTCCTCGAAGGGCACACAACGCCGGAACAAGCCTAGAGGGGCGACGCGAAGGACCATGGCGACCGGCAGGCGGTGGCTGAGTCGTCAATGAAGTTTCTTCGGCAGGGTTCCTAGGATAGGGGTGTAACGGGATTTGAGGGTGCGGCCTCAACCGGATCTGGAGCTGCCGAATTTGGCTCCATAGTGGTTGTTGCCCTGGTTGTGTGGTGTGTTGCCGTGGTGGCTTCAGTGGTGGCGCACAGGTCGTGTCCTGTATGCGTGCTACTAGGTGTCGCCGGCAAGCCCTGTCCTCGGCCACACCGTTTGTTTTGGGGCTAGATCCAGGTCAGATCGGGCCACATTGCCAGAGGTTCCCTCTTCGTGTGGCTGGTGGCGGTCTAGCTCCAAGCCAATGATGTTCACACAAAAGTGCTTCCTTGGTGGCAGTCTTGTGTTGCGATGGCAGTGGGGTGGCGATCTTGGATGCCGAGCAGCGGTCCTGGATTGTGTGCTACAGAGATGGGCCCTTCGATGAGCAGCGTGGTAGCTGGTGTTGGCAAGGTGCGTTGTGGTGGGAGATCCTGGCAAAGCTGGTGCCGTCAATGGCGACCTAGCCCTGATCTGGAATCCTTGTCAGGGACGGGCTTGTAGCTTGTTTCCACGACAAGATAGAGAGTGGCACCACTTCACGTTGTGACCCTCTTAGGGATGTCGCAATAAGTGTCGATGCAACTTGGGCGCGACTACGGATCTCATGTGTTTCTTGTCGACGACTCGTAGGAGGCGTATAGTGGTGCATATAGTGCCTTTTTAGCGTTTTCGGCTAGTTTGTTGTATATTCTGTTTTGATAAACTCTTGAGGATTTTTTTTAATATCATGTATTGTTTGTTGATAATCCTACACCTACAAAAAGGTCCTATGTAGGTTTAATTACCCTT
>NC_041383.1:654954915-654998035 GCF_002162155.2 Triticum dicoccoides | reverse complement strand
CCCAACCACTAATCCTGACCCAATAATTACCTCCACATCATTTTTTACGTAAAATCCTCACGTAAGCTTTCATAGGTCTAGCATTCTCATTGTTTGTCGTGTGATTATATTAATATAAAGCGGGGTGAAAGACTATTTCGAAAGATAGATGCAAAAACCAAATGTTTATGTTCGTCATGAGAAAATAGCTCCATACTGTAAAGTGTATACCCCACAGGCCCCTTGCTTGAGCATTGGTCAGCACTATATTTCCTGTTTCAGTAAACAAATGTCATGTAGTGACTAGTGAGACGTGACTCCCCAGGTGTGTTGTTTCTTTATTTACCCCCGCTACGGTCCTGGGCAAGTAGTAGTGTTTTTTTCGGAGCCAAAGATTGCCAAGTCAGGCTACACACGTCCTTGGAAGCTGCAAGGCTTCTATGAATGGAAGAACTCTAAAGTGAATACTCCCTCCAGATGGGAATATAAGCCAGACATGAATTTTTAGGTCCCCAATTTGACTAGAGAAACATGTGTTGTGTGTAATAGAAGTTATAAAACGAATTTTCTAGACGTATACTTTTTGTGGCATATTGTACATGTTTGGGAAATTTTTGTTTTTGCCACTCTATCTTTTGCCCACTTTGCTTACGCCACTCTAAAATTTGACATCTCATTTTTTCCACTCTTAGCTTTTGACAGTACATAATAAGTGTCATTCCATGGCAGAAGCAATGATTTTTCATTTCACTTTTGTCGCTATTAGCTTTCAACAATGTATCACAATTGCCACTCTAATTTTTTTGCATTTGCCATGGAATGACAATTGTGATGTATTATCAAAAGTTAAGAGTGGCAAAAGTGAAATGTCAAATTCTAGAGTGGCATAAGAAAAGTGGGCAAAAGCTAGAGTGGCAAAAACAAAGTTTTCCCATGTTTCACTAGTTAAATCGACGACCTAAATTCTTGCTCTGACCTCTATTCCCATCCAAATGGAGTATTATTAATGTTGTTTGGTCACACTTGGTTATAACCAAATGCCTATGCAAATCTACATGGTTTGGAGTTTTCTCTCAGAAAATATGATTTGATTGTTTGTTGCTTCAAGTGAAGTGATGGATAGGTGGGACTTAATATAGAATGGACCAAAAACCTAGCCATTACACACTTTATTGCAAGGCCAATAACTAAGATTGTTCAAAAATTCCGACCAAAATGTCCGGAATATCTGAGCAGTTCAAGAAGAATGCACAAAGTGTTCTGAAGGTTCTATAGAGCAAGTGCACTGGAGCTTTGATTTACAAAGCTTTTGCAACAACTATTTCTAGATGTGATTTAGAGGATTATAGGGAAAAGATTCGTAGGTTTCAGATGGTGTAAATGCAAAGGGATAGTGGGCAAAAAGGAGGGCCTTTTCACGGCTTTGGAATTTGATTTTTAAGCATGTGTAAAACGAAACTCAACTTAGCAACCTAGATCCCTTTTTGATAGTATTTGTATAACTATGGATTCAATGCGATCTTGAATCACTAAAATAAAAATCTAAGTCCATAGCTTGGCCAACACTTGTCATTGAAGAATTGAGGACGGGGTGTCATTCATTCCCTTGTTGCATATTTTGGAACATAATCTAAATACGCATGATAATTTTTAGTGCCTTTTGTGATATGTTAACATTAATTACCAAAGTCCACCTAGGGGATTAGGATGCACTGTGAGATTTTCAGGCACTACAAGCAACTGCAGCCCCATCTGTAGAAAATGTTTTGTGGTCACCACCAATAGGCACTTACGACGATGCTTGGCTGTGGACGTGATCCTCACTTATGGTCGGTAAACTTGGGATCATAAGTGGGATGGGCCGCTACTATAGGGTGGGCCGCCCCTCGGTGGAGGGAACATCTCCTGTGACATATGCATAGAGATCGGCGGCTCTCCCGTCAATAGAGGGGGATTTTTTCCATCAGTAGTGGCCCATACTATAGTTGTGACAATGAATAACCTAAGAGCCTGGCAAGTCTTTATAGCAGAGGAGGTTGTGTGCATTTTGGTTATTCTCTTATAGAAACAATAGAGTTCAACTAATGGAAAATAGAAGTACTTGTTTTAACTAAACTTCAATTACTATCAATCACTAAGTAAGGAAGAAGAAGAGACACATACAAAGTGAACTATTCTACAGAAAACTAGATAAATGGGGTGAAGCTAGTGCAAGGGATCTAGAGTACCCTGCTATAGCTTAGACGAGCATGATGACTTGCATTATGATGTGCCTCGTGTGGTGTATTTTACCAATGTGACCATGTTGCGCCTCACCACATCCACTATCATGTTCAAGTGTAACCCATGAACCACTTCAATCATCTTCTGCACAACATAGTTGGCATACTATTAGATCATCATACCCTGCAAGATCATGCAACCACACAAGATTAGTCATGTGCATCTCTCTAGGCATGCAGAGTTAAGATTTTTAAGAAGCATAGACCAGGAGATGATCAATAGTCTGACCACCTCCCACCTAGAGGATCTTAGTTATGACCGCGTGCAATCATGTTGGCTCACGTAGATTAAGCACTTCTGAATGTCTTTGCTCTTCTTTGGAACAGTGCTTTTCGTGGATCATGTGTACTACTAGCCAGCTAATTTCAGAACAATAATTTCTTGGTGGTGAGGCCCTCCATGCTCAATCATGTGATGCAACTTATCCATAAAACGTAGGTAAAGTGTATGTTTTGCTCAGATTTTATTTCACCAATTACAAACAATCTAGAATTTACCTGCATAATGTAGTTTGCATACGGGACTGCAAACAACTCGTTCACACTATCAAGAATATATGTGAGAAATGGGCGCATAATTTGCGGATCCTTACATATATCCACCATTTTATAGGAAGAACACGAGGGCACAAGGTATAATTAGTGAACAAGGTAAAAACAAAGGTCAAAAGATATGAAGCGGACAAAAGTGTAATGCCCACTAACAACCTGAATGACATGGCATGTAACATCCCAAAATTCTACAATTTGGAAAGTTATATAAATAGAAATAAATTGATGATTGCTTTTTTGTTGTTGTTTGAATTTGAGTGGAATTTGAAATTTTTGAGAATTTTAAACATAGAGGGAATAAAATGATTTTCCTAGATAATAAAATGAGAGAAGGTAATATGATACCTTCAATATAAAAAAGAGTTGGAAAATTATTACAATATTACTTGGTGTTATTAAAGTTTACTCGGGAACTATTTGTAAGAGTCAAATTGACTTTATTACAAAAAAATGTTTTAATAAATTATATTAGGCCAGAATAAATGTTTGCAAAGCTCTTTATGAGCCTAGGTATTTATGTGAATTTTCTGGAATTTTTCTAAAGTTATTTGTTTTTATTTGGGACCCCAAAACCATCTCTGTGAGTTAAAAAACGGTGAATACTGATCATCCGACTTAATACACTTAGCGGCTCAGGTCTATCTCTCGACACCGTGCAGCGCAGCAGCCAGACCCATCAGTCTGAATTCTAGCAGTGGCGCCCAGCCTTTTTTTCAACGCCGATAACTGCCACACGTCAGGCACAATGGATACCCGACCACAGGAATCATGTGGTCGTACCTAGGAGACAGCCGACACGACTCTGTGTGGACGAATCGATATTCACCGCACGTGTGGCCTGGTAGCCCGCGGACCGAAAGATTCGTGCGGTGCAGGAGGGGGACCGAACGAACGATTCTACCGATCGGTGGGGAATAACCCCAGCCCGAACGCCTTCACGTCATGGTCCAAGCCTACTGAGAAAGCAAACATGGCTAAAACTTGGGCCAAAAAAAGGTACATGTAGCAAGCCTAATAGTGGTAATTGAACATGAATTTGAATATGAAAAAGAAATAAATCAAAAATTGCCATAAGATGAAATAACAAAACTGTCGTTATGTCAAATTGATATATATGAAAAGATTCATTAAAAATGGATAAAAATCACCACAGTTCAACAAAGAAAGATAAAATTGCCATTATTTGAATTAAATTTTGGAAGAGGACCAAAAATAAAATGTCGTGGTCGCAAAAATTTGCCACTATACAAACACTAAAAAAGGACATGATGTATGAAAAAAGTAAATTTGACATGGACATAAACTAAATTTGATATGGTCAAATGAATAATAATTTTTCCATGGTGAAAGAAAGAAATTTTGTACGGTCTTAAAATAACGCATTAATGGCAAAAAAAAGTATTAGTTTGCCATGGTTGACAAAAGTGGTGTACTTTTTCATGATGGCAAAAATTATGTAGAAGTCGTCATGATACATGCAACCAATTTCCATGATGCTAAAAAAACATCAACTAAATTTCCATGGTTTCAAGTGGGTATTATCATGAGGAGAATAATTTTGTCCATGAGCAATAACCTAAAACTTTGCCATGATACACAAAACTAAAATCTGCATGGTCTATGAACTAAATTTTCCATGGTCCATAAAACTAAATTTGACATAGTCACTAAAATTTCCATGATCCACCGAAAAAATGCCATGGTTAATTACTAAAAAATTACCATGGTCAATTACTAAATTTTTCATGGTAATAAAAACCTAAATGATCAGTGCCACGCAATCCGGTCCTGACGTTTTTCGATGGGAAGTCTAGTTATGCGAGGATGGCAAAATCCGGTGACACGGGGCAAGTTTTGTCATAAAATAAACTGAAGCAAGAAGTTGCCATGCTTGCCCACTAAAGTTGCCATCCTCGCGTAACTATACTTGCCGTCGAAAACGTTCGGAGTTGCCATGTGCTCGCACCTGACATGTGGCACTTGTCGGGGTTCAATTTTTTTGAAATTTGCCATGGTCAAAAAAACATTGAAATTTTCCATGGTCAATTAGCAAAAGTTGCCATGGTCGGAAAAATATTGGAATTTTCTGTGGTCGATACCTAATTTGCCAAGGTCAATAAACTACATTTTCCATGGTAAATTTTCTAATTGACCATGATCTATGACTGCATTCACCATGATCTATGAACTTAAATTTCCATGCTAAATTACTAAATTTGTCATGACCCATGAAAACAATTGTCATGGCTAATTACTTAAAAATTGCCATATGGCCGATTACTAAATTTGCCAAGGTTGAAAAAAACTTGAAATTTGTCATGGTCAATTTACTAATTTGTCATGTTTAATAAACTAAATTTGCCATGGTTAATTACCAAGAAATTTCCATGGTTAATTTACTAAATTTGCTATGGTCAATAAACTAAATCTGCCATGGTTAATTACCAAGAAATTTCCATAGTCAATTACTAAATTTTCCATGGTCGATAAAAACTTTAAATTTGCCGTGGTTAATATACTAAAATTGGCATTTTCAATAAACTAAAATTTCAATAGCAAAGTAGTACATTTTCCATGGTTGAAATTAAACTTGGAACTTGCCATGGTCAATTACAAAATTTCCATCAACCTTTATAACACCAAAACAAATTGAAAAAATATATATATTTGGCATGGAAATTTCAATTTTTTTTGCAAAATTAGAGCCATAATTCATAAAAAGGGTATTTTTTTTGCCATAGCAAATCTCAATACCATCCATATTTGTCCAGCATCAAACTTTTTGCCATGGCAACTTAAAAATGTTCACTGATCTAAATTGTGTTCCCTAATATGGTATAGGCATTTTATGTGAACAAATTATCGTGGTATATGAACTAAAAATTCCATGGTAAATTACTGAATTTTTCATGACCCACCAAAACAATTGTCATGGTTAATTACTAAAAAATGTCGTGGTCAATTGCTAAATTTGCCATGGTTGAAAACATACCTGAAATTTGTCATGGTTAATTTACTAAAATTGCAATGGTCAATAAACTAAAATTTCCATGGTCTATGAACTAATATTGCCATCATATATTAGAACTACATTCACCGTGGTCTATGAACTAAAAATTGTCATGGTCAACTACTTAAAAGATTGCCATGGTCAATTACTAAATTTGCCATGGTTGAAAAAATACTTAAAATTTGCAATGGTTAATTTACTAAGTTTGCCATGGTCAATAAACTAAATTTGCCATGGCAATTACTAAATTTTCCATGGTCAACAAAACTTTAATTTGCCATGGTTAATTTACTAAAATTGCCATCAAGAATATACTAAATTTTACATGGTCGAAAAAAACTCGAAACTTGCCATGGTCAATTAACAAAAAATGCCATCAACCTTGTAACACCGATTTTTTTGAAAAAATATATAAATTTACCATGGCAACTTTCAAAACAATGTACAAATAGAGCCACAATTCGTAGAAAAGTGTATTTATTTGCCATGGCAAAATCTCAATACCACGCATATTTGTCGAGCATCAAACTTTTTGCCAGGCAACTTAATATGTTCGCTATTCTAAAATGTGCTCCCTAATATGCTATTGCATTTTATGTGAATGAATTGCAATGGGTTCTTAATGATGATCGCCAAACTAAAAAATAGCAAAACCTTATAAGAAGATTTTTGCCATGGCAAGAAACTTGTATTGGGAACATGGTGATCATCTTAAAAAAACATGTTGTGTTGTATATGGCCAGCATTTTGCCAAATGATTCATTTCAAAACAAATAATCTTAGATGGGCCATCTGAATAAACTAAAAAATCCTGAATTTGCCATGTTGTAACAATTCATAATCTAAGAAATTGCCATCTCACCATTAGACAGACATGCTCAAAAACTGACATAGATACATCATGACACCTAAACAAAGGATATGGTAAAAAAATAGTGAACATATCAGGGCAAAAATCTAGAACAAACATGCTTTCTAACACATGACAAAAATATTATGTTTGGTACTGTACCATGGCAAAGTTTACTAGATTTTTCTTTGTGAATTGCATTTGTGTCGAACATGCCTGATTCAACAAAATCAGTAAAAAAGGAACAGAACAAAAAACACTAGCTGAAATCACTGAAAGAAATGTGCTAGAAATGAGACCATCTCACCAGGCCAGAATGCCGCTGCGAGGCCCAGGCGAAGAGCTGCCGGCGACGCAGCTCCCACATCCAGGAGGCACTGGTCAACACAGGTTTGTGCTTCCCGGCAGCGTGGCTCATGAGGCGGCTGGAGGAGACAGCAGCCGGTGGCAGCAACTCTAGTGGTTGTGGAAGCAGGCCCCGGAGAATAACTGGCTGGAAGCAGGGCGACGGACGGAGTTTCCACAGCCGCCCTTGCACTTGTCCACCACGACGGGTAGGCGCCTCGCGCCCGTGCTCTCGCAGTAGCCCAACCTCGCTATAGACCCCGGGCGAGAGAGCCCAAGTCGCCGCCGTCTCGGAGCTCCTCGCTCGATCCAGAGCCGCTGACCATCCTCGATCTGTTGCGCTCTCTCCCAAACCCGCAACCCCTGATGTCGGATCCGGGAGCATTCTGCCCTTGTCAACGACGGCGCTCGATGCATCAACGCGTCGGCGTCAACTCCGTCGTTGTCCTTCCTCTTGGCGCTCAGCCTCCACACCGCTCCCACCTCATGTCGCCCCCTGCGACAAGGAGCACTGGAGCTTCCCTCTCCGTCGATCTTCTGCACTACGCCCCGTGGACTTTCGTGGTCGCCGGCGGGGACGCCGGCAACCTCACGGAGTTAGGATCCTCTATCCCTTTCTGCTCACTCACTCTGTTAGGGGGGTCAACGAGAACGGTGGGAGTGAGCGAGCGAGGAGAGGATCGCGTTCGGGCGAGGACCCAAACAACCTACACGGCCGCTACTTCTGATGTGGTTGTGCGCCCTGCTTTAAAATTGATGCAGCGCATCTAATGGCACAGAGGGCGTACGGGTGAACTGGTCTCAGCCTGCATGTGTGCCAGTTATCATTTGTTTTTTTCGAAATCACTAGTTAACAAGCAGTCTTTGCAAAGGTCAGTTCCACCTCCTACGTTGCGACAAGTGTCGCACAACATGTACGCCACTTGTTGCAACCTAGGAGTTTTATCTTTTTCCCGTAGATTCATTTATTCAAAATGATTTATCTCTCAAACCATGCGTCCAAATCTCGAACCGTTTTCACCATTGGATTTCTCGTGTCGAGATCTTCACAACTAGACCCCACACTAATAGGTTTCGACGAACTTTTTTTCACAGAAAAACCAGACTAAAAAGACCGAACTAGGAGCACGTCTTTTCCTTTCTGAGAGGCATGGACATGCCCCTCGTGGAAGCAAATCCATGCTCCACGAGGAGTAAATTAGTGCCTCTCATGGTAGAAAAAATAGAACCTTTTTCCTTTTGAGAGAGGCACGACAGTGCATCTCGCTTAAGCAAATTCGTGCCTCCACGAGAAGTAAATCCATGCATCTCGTGGAATGGAAAAAAAGAAAATGGAATTTTTCCTTTCCAAGAGGCACGGTCATGCCTCTCGCAGAAGGAAATCTAGGCCTCTATGAGAAGTAAATATGTGCCTCTTGTGATAGGAAAAAAAAAATGTGTTTTCAAAACACATTTTTTCCTTTTCAAGAGGCACGTTCGTGCCTCTCGCCAAAGTAAATACGTGCCTCTAGTCATAGGAAAAAAACATATTTTTTTCCTTTAGCGAGAAGCACGGAAAAAACCAAAAAACCAAAACAAATCATCTAAAAGCCAAAAATACGTGCAGAGAAAATAAAAAAATAAAATCCGGAGGAAGCGTCCAAAGCATGACACGTGGCCGCGGCTGAGAGTGTGCCTCAGTCCACCTCAAATGATCCTTGGGGAGGCTCCTGAAGGAGGGAGCTCATATAACGTGCCCTCTGTGTTGGTTGACATAATGGGCGCTCACTACAGCACCCTGATGGGGCGGCCCACAAAGAAAAAGGACTCCAAAAGTATTTGGTTTTGGTGTAGAATCAAACTCGTGCCGCTTACCTCAAGTATGTGGTTGGCTAATCACTAGAGCTATTGGGCACTTGCAGCGCGACACATTATAAGAATAAAAGATTGTGGCCACACTATTTATCGAACATACATTACCATGTAGATTTTTTAATCGTTTGAAATCATTATAGAAAAACATGATTTGTTCTGAAAAAAAAATGAACCAAATTTCAAAGTCCAAATATTTAAAAAAGAATCATCAATTAGAAAAAGTTTGTGTATTCCAAAATGTTCACGAATTCAAAAAAATCATGAAAACTAAAGACTACATCGATTTTAAAAAATGTTCACAAATAATTATTGATTCTGAAATAATATTCATCGATTTTCAAAAAAGAATATCAAGTTTGAAAAAATCATGATTTTTGAAAAAATTCATCAATTTTGACAAAAAGTTCATCGATTCTCAAAAAGAGTTCATCGATTTTCAAAAAAATATAACCATTTTTTAAAAAGTTCACAATAATGAAAAAAATCATCGATTTTGAAAAAGAGTCCATAAATTTTCAAAAAAAATCACAAAATCAGAAAAAAGTTCATAGGATTTGAAAAAAAAATCATTGATTTCGAACAAAGTTCATCAATTTCATAGAAAGTTCAGCAAAAAAAGAAAAAAGTTCATCAATTTGGAAAAAGTTCGTCGTTTTTTTGGAAGAAAAGGTAAAGAAAGACTAAAGAAAAAAACCAAACAAAAATCGGTCAAGAAGAACAAAAACAAAAAACCGCTTAGATTAACTGAATAAAGAATTCCAAGGCGAAAACGATGTATGTGGTTACAAGGGATGGAGTCGTGGTAGTGGTTACTATCTTTGTCCGCGAAAGAAGAGGTTTTGAGTTTGAATCATCCTATCGCACTTTTTTTTTGGAATTTAACAGAGAAACAATAATGAAGGGGTCAACGGGCTGACCCATGAAGAAGGGGGGGTTGTGCGGCCATTTGCGCCGATGCGTGTAACGAGTGCCGTTTAGGGAATGCCTCGGACGGAGGAGAGCTCCTGTTCGGCGCCTGCTGCGCCCGAACTGTTTCCTGGCGCACAGTGCCGCGCCCTGTTGGGCCGGCCCATGAAGATTCGCAGCGAACTTTTAACGTCAAAAAACCAAAAAAAATGAAGGTTCGCAGCAAACTTTTAACGTCAAAAAACCAAAAAAAGTGTGTTCTCCTGGATTCGAACTCAGGTGGTTGTGTCATCGGCCGACCTTAACTAACCACCACAGCAACCATTCTTTTGTGACCGGTACTAGCGCCAAAAGTACAAGAACAATCGCGGCCACGTCTATTATATAGCTTAGGTTTCTGAATTATTTTGAGAAAGTCGTGAATTTGAAAAATTTCATCATTCTTTAAGAAAAGTTCACAAACTTTAAAAAAGTTCATCGATTTTGCAAAAAGTTAATGATTTTTTTTGGAAAAGTTCATAAATTTTGAAAATAGTTCATCTAGTTTAAAAAAGTTCATCGATTTTTAAAATAGTTCAAAAGTTTGAGGAAAAGTTCATTGAAATTGAAAAAAAGTTCATCGAATCTGAAAAAAGTTCATTGAAATTGAAAAAAAATCATCAATTTTAAGAAATTGTTCATCAATTTTGGAACAAAAATCACGAATTTTGAAAAAAGTTCATCGAACCAGGAAGAAGAAGAAACTAAAGAGAAAAAAAGGAAAAAAGGAAAAAAAAAGAAAAGTCAAAAGAAGAATAGAAGAGAAGAGGTACCTAATCGTGGGAAGTTTGGTGGCGTGGTGGTTGACTGGGTGTACTCCTAGCCAGGACGTCGCAGGTTCAATTCGCCACAGCCTTGCATTTTTGCGTTTTGAAAAACAGATAAGAGAAAGATAGATGGGCCGGCCCAGCGAGGAGGAGGGGTATGCGCCCGGTTGGGAAAACGTTGTAACAGGAGCTAAAGGCGCCGAATATGGTTTGCCCCGACGGAGGGCTCTTTGGATAGGCTCCTTTTTTTCTTCTTCTCCCCACATGGGCCAAACCCAGCTAGCCACCGTCCTTCCCCATGTTTTTTCTGGGAGCAACTAACTAACAAGCGCTCCTTCGGGAGCCTCGCAACGATTAGCGCCACTTGGCGCACTCTTAGCCATTCGCCACATGTCGTGCTCTGGGCGCTCCCTCCGGATTTTGTTTTTTATTTCCCCGCACGTGTTTTCGGCTTTTTAAATGGGGTTTTTCGTTTTTTTATGTTTTGGTTTTTCACCGGTCTTTCCTAGCTTTTCGACCAATTTTTTTTAAAAAAAAATTTCACAAAGAAACACATTTTTTTCGCGAGAGTCACGGTTTTGTTTTCTCGAGAGGCACGGTTGTGCTTTCGCGAGAGGGACGGCCGTGCCTCTTGGAAACGAAAAAAAACGCGTTTTCCATTTTTTTCCTTTCGCGAGAGGCACGGTTGTGCTTTCGCGAGAGTCACGGCCATACCTCTTGGAAACGAAAAAAAGCATGTTTTATGTTTTTTTCTTCCGCGAGAGGCACGGTTTTGCTTTCGCGAGAGTCACGGCCGTGCCTCTCTTGAAAACGGGAAAAAAAATGCATTTTCTGTTTTTTTTCTTTCGCGAGAGGCACGGTTTTTGCTTCCGTGAGAGGCACGGTTGTGATTTCGTCAGAGGCACGGGCGTGCCTCTTTCGGAAAAGGAAAAACCCGTGCTCCCGGTTCGTTTTTTCGTCCGGTTTTTTCCATCCGGTTTTTTGTGAAAATATAGTTCGTCAAAATCTATCAACATGGGATCTAGTTTTGAAGATTTCGATGCGAGGAATCCAAGGACGAAAGCGGTTCGAGATTTGGATGCACAGTTTAAGAGATAAAATGTTTTGAATAAACGGATCTACGAAAAAAGGGAAAACTCCCAGGTTGCGACAAGTGGCGTCCATGCAGCGCGCCACTTGTCATAACCTGGAAAAGTTGAAGTGAGCTCCGTAGGGAGTACTCCTTAACTAGTGATTTCGGTTTTTCTATTCTTTTTTAGTTCTATTTTCATTGGGCCTTGTTTCCTCTGGCCCATATGAACACCTATCTCTTGTACGTGCATACGTAAAGAACCGGCAAACCCTATTTGGCGCTGCAGGCGCCCGTTATAGAGCATTTCTACTAACGGGCGCCTGCAGCGCTCCCGTGCTGGGCCAACCCATCTGTGTGTTTAAATCCGCAAAAAGAAGCGCTCTGATTAGAATTTGAACCGGCGCCCTCCCTCCTCTAGTTAGAATCGTCTAACCACCCCGCCACCCACAACGAGGTGCAAAGATTTAACTTTTTATTCTTTTATTCTTTCGTTTTCGTTTTCCTTTTATTCATTTTCCCTTTTTCATTTTTTTGTTTTCCTTTTTTGTTTTTCTTCTTCCTGGTTTGATGAATTTTTTGCGAATAAGTTTCTTGATTCGATGAACTTTTTCTTAAAATAAAGCACTTTTTCGAAAATTCATTTACTTTTTTCAATTCCGATGAACTTTTTATCAAAATCCATGATTTGTTTTTTAAAATCGATGAACCTTTTTTCAATTACGATCAACTTTATTCAAAATCAATGAACTTTTTTTCTTCAAATCTATGAACTTTTTTCATTTTTCAATAAACTTTTTTTCCAAATTTGTACATTTTTTAAATTTGATGAACTTCTCCAAATTCGATGATTTTTTTTTATTTTTCAATGAACATTTTTCCAAATTTGATGAACCTTTTTAAAATTTGATGAACCTTTTCCAAATTCGAAGAACTTTTTTTTAATATTTACTGAACTTTGTGAACTTTCTTTTTGAATTAGTGTAATTTTTTAAGTCGTGAAAGTTGTTTGAAAATCTATGAACTTTGTTCTGAAAATTAGTGAACTTTTTTTCATATTCAATGAACTTTTTTAAAAATCAATGAACTTTTTTCTAATTCGTTAACTTTTTTTTGAATACATGAACTTTTTTCTAATTCGTGATTTTCTAATATGTACGAACTTTAAAATTTATTCATATTTTTTCTTCCAAAAAATGACGTTTCTCTAAAATGTATGTGTAGTAAATAGCGCGACTAAGAAAGTACTTAAATTTCTCCCATTTGTAATCTATCAGTGAGTGCTCTTACTTCAAGTGGTTGGATCAGCTGGGTTGAAACAAAACAACCAAAGTTCGAATCCTCTTCATAGTATTTTTTCTAAAAAGTTTTTTCACGCTACAAAATTGCTTCGTGTTCCCGGGCCAGCCCACCAGGCGCGGCAGCGGGCGCCAGGAGTGCGAATGGGCGCCTGCAGCGCCGTATAGGACCTCCCTAAAGAACCAACTTCCTCTCTCTCCTGTACACTTTAGTCCACAATTGCCCGGCCTTTGGCCATCCCGTAGACTTCTAAACTACTCTCTCCGTTCCTAAATATAAGTCTTTTTAAATATTCAAATATGAACTAGATAGAGAGCAAGATGGGTGAATCTACACTCTAAAATATGTCCATCGCTGGTACAACGAGGTGCTATAGAAATGGTTTTTAACCCCTTGCCGCGACGGCATTTGGAACCGTCGCCAAGTGAGTGAGGGCGATTGGGGGTCCTTCCCACACGACCCAGAAACCGTCGAGGATATGCCCTCCTGGCACACACGCTCGGCAAAATGAGGTCATGTGCGACCGGTGAGCGAGCAAATACGGTTATACATACATGCTAAACAATACAATTATACAGACGGAATCGTTTTCGGTCGTAAGTACATCCCACACAGTCAGTCTCCGCTAAACATTTCCATTCGTATATACATCCCACATAGTCACTCCAAGGAAAACGTTTCCGTTCGCAGGTACATCACACACAATTTTCCCCGTTAAATCGTTTGTGATAGCGTTGCCATCGCACACAATATTAACAATTTTATCATTAGCGTTATTGAATGCATCACACACGTGTGTAGAAGAAACTGTGTGGCAAAGGCTGTCCATCACACACAGTTTTTATATGGTAAACGTTTGCGCAAGATGCCCTAACGCAAACAGTTTTGAAGAGAATGTCATGTGTGATTGTTCATAGATCCAACACGGTTTATTCATAGAAACTGTGTGTGTTGCCTTAGGTCATTGCCCACGGTATTTTCTCAATAACCATTTGCAATAGCAAAAACAATTAGCAGGCTAATTGCCCTATTATTAATAATCCATTTATTAATCTAATTGACATTCATATTAAACACATAATATATTTCATTCACATATTAAGGAAGCAGAATTTCATAACTGAAATACATCAGACTACAACATGATATAGCTTCAGCACTCAGCTACATACCCCAATACATAACTGCACCAGCACCAAATTTCACATGCAACATTTAGGACCTTTCGAAATTAGCATCATAGACGGTACATAGACATATGCATCTCATCGGGTAAACTGCTGAAGTGGAAGGCGAATATAGAGCCTTCATTGATGTTGAAGGTCTTTGCAACTTTAGGCCAGTGTCTGTGGATGATTGACCGTCCATCATTTGTCCTCTTCAGGAACACTTCAATATTGAACCATGGGTGTTATATGAAAACTTTCTTCGCCTCCTAACCATAGAGGTGGTTTGAGAGGTAATTATCAGTGAACTGCTTTGGAAAGGTCTAAAAACAAGAATGTGCATAAATATCTTCTCTATATTGGAAATGGGGCAAAGGAATAAAAAAAGGCAAGGTATAATAGTTAGTACCATCTTGTACTGAACTGATGTCTTCTTCATTGTGCAGACAAAGATCTTGTTGTTTTTTGTCGTTAGTTTCTTTATCCTAACAATATTTCCGAGTTTCTTGACTTGATTGATATTCATGAACAACCCATTTCCCCATATGCAAAAAGGGTCGAACAGTGGGTCAAAACCTCTGACAGCAGGACCTACATGTGCAAGACCAAATTGTTAAAAACCTAAATATTAGAATAGTTCCTGCAATTGCACAATAATGTACTATTAGACAATGGACCATGCACGTGCTAACCTTGATTGTAAACCTCAGTGCTTCTCATTGTTTCCCTGCAACACATATAAGGTAGTTAGTCACTAGGTTAAGTAAGGGTTCGCATGCTATCGGTAAAATAGGTTGATGAAAAATAAGCATAATGCAGATTCATCAGATTAATTCAAGTCACATGGAAAACCCATTTATCCAAACCAAGCATGATTAAGAATTAGAAAATATAGCACTTGTATTTGCTTCTCATGCATTAAGTGTAGCCAAATTCGATTTATTCCTCACATGCACAACAATACATAGACGATACATATTCCTCACATGCTCTATATTTAAAATTAGCATCATAGACGGTACATAGACAGATGCATCTCATCGGGTAAACTGTTGAAGCGGAAGGCGAATATTGAGCCTTCATAGATGTTGAAGGTCTTTGCAAGTTTAGGCATGTGCTTGTGGATGATTGACCGTCCATCCTTTGTTCTCTTCAGGAGCACTTCAATGTTGAATCATGAGTGTTGTATGAAAACTTTCCTCGCCTCCTGACCATAGAAGTGGTTTGAGATGTAATTATCAGTGAACTACTTTAAAAAGGCCTGAAAATAAGGGTGTGCATAAATATCTTCTCTATATTGGAAATGGGGCAAACTAATAAAAAAAGGCAAGGTATAATAGTTAGTCCCATCTTGTACTGAACTGATGTCTTCTTTATTGTGCACACAAAGATCTTGTTGTTTTTTGTTGTTAATTTCTTTATCCTAACAATATTTCTAAGTTTCTTGACTTCATTGATAGTCATGAACAACTCATTTCCCCATATGCAAAAAGGGTCGAATAGTGGGTCAAAACCTCTGACAACAGGACCTATATGTGCAAGACCAAATTGTTAAAAACCTAAATATTAGAATGGTTCCTGCAATTGCACAATAATGTGCTATTAGACAATGGACCATGCACGTGCTAACCTCGATTGTAAACCTCAGTGCTTCCCATTGTTTTCCTGCAACACATATAAGGTAGTTGGTCATCAGGTTAAGTAAGGGTTCGCATGCTATCAGTAAAATATGTTGATGAAAAATAAGCATATTGCAGATTCATCAGATTAATTCAAGCCACATGGAAAACCCATTTATCCAAACCAAGCATGATTAAGAATTAGGAAATATAACACTTGTATATGTTTCTCATGTATTAAGTGCAGCCAAATTCGATTTATTCCTCACATGCACAACAATACAAAATTCCACCCACGACAATTGGACATCGCATTGCAGAATTGAACCAAACAGTTAACTAAACACCACAAAAAATGAACCAAAAATTAACTGAGCACCACATTGCACAATATAACATACTCCTAATAGAAGATCAGACAGTTAACCGAACCAAGCATGCTTAACAACTTGGAAATATAGCAATTGTATTTGTTTCTCATGTATTTAGTACAGCCAAATTCGATTTACTTCTCACATTGTATACAATAACAGAATGCACCCATAACTATTGAACATCGCATTGCAGAACTGAACCAAACAGTTAACTAAACACCACGACACAAATGAACCAAACATTAACTGAGCACCACATTGCACAATGTATAACCAAACCAAGCATGCTTGGCAACTTGGAAATATAGAAATTGTATTCGTTTCTCAGGTATTTTGTAAAGATAAATTTGATTTATTTCTCACATGGAAGACAATACAAAATTGCAGCTCGAAGAATTGAAAATCACATTTGCAGAATTGAACCAAACAGTTACCTGAAGACGACAACTAATTAACCAAACAGTCAATAAGTGAGCACCACACTACACGACATACAGAACATATACACAGGAGCAACATATTGCATGGTAAAATTAGATAGCACAATTCACTAGAATTTTTAAGGAAAGGCAGGAGCAACACACGCAATGGGTAAACCAAGCATGCTTAACCGGCGTAGCTAGCAAATGGCAAGGTGCTCCTCCAAGATCTGGGGGTCGGCATGAATGGTAGCCATCGCGACCTCATCCGGGCGTGCGGCCACGATTTGCTTCCCCACTGCCAAATGCTCCTTGAGCTCCTGGCTATATTGCATCCACCATGGATTAGGGCGGCACTTATTTTGTGGAGGATCCGTTGATTTGGGTGGAAGGTGTCGCGCCGACGGTCGGGGCATATGGGATGTGGAAGGAGGAGGAGGATGGGGGTATGGTGTGGATTACCTGCCTGGATAGACGAGGCCGAGCAGCGTGAAGGAGGGTCGCCGACGAGGGGGGCGGCGCTGCAAGCAAGGAGTGAAGGTTTCTTGGAAAGGAAGGCGGAAACAGGGGAAATGTGTCTTTTGGTAAGGGGGAGGGGGCGGGGAGGTAGATATTTCCGCGGAAGCCGAAAATTTTGAATCGGTTCAGCGAAAAAACTGGCACGCAGTGTCATCAGACATGGTCCCTTATTCAGAACTATGTACGATATGTGAACACCACAAACGATTCAGATAGCTTAACCCGTGTGTGATGAGTTTGAACGTCAAAAATTTTGGTTCCAATTTCTCTGGTTACAATGGTCATCCACGTAATTGCATAATTTGGGTACACAAAGGAGACTACAATAGTAGACTACAGCACACCCACACTTCTTAATCGAGCAAGTTCAACAATTAAACAGAGCTAGCTGGCCTAAACATTACTCTAACAAATTAAAGACCGGTGCTCTTAATTAAAAAAAATCAAAGAGTACTACTACGGCTGGTGCTCGTCGATCTCCGCCACCTCCTCCATGTCCAGCTCGCGCCCGGTGGTCTCATGGGGAAGGGGCTCCATGGCATCCATCACACCATACTCGGCAAGCATTTCGCCATCCGCATCCGCCATCTCTTTGGAAAAGGCCGCCACGAGCTGGGCATGGTGACCGCGATCTGGGATTGGACGGGCTCCGTCGTCGCAAGGTATGCGGCAGAGGAACGGACGGCTGCTCGAACGCTCTCGGTGATTGCCAACTCTTCGGATGTGGGTTGCCGACCGTTGTCGGAGAAGCTTCGCTCGATTTGTGCGGTGATTGAGGGAGTCCTAGATAAGGGGATATCCGGACAGCCGGACTATATACCTTGGCCGGACTGTTGGACTATGAAGATACAAGATTGAAGACTTCGTCCCGTGTCCGGATGGGACTCTCCTTTGCATGGAAGGCAAGCTTGGCGATTCTGATGTTAGATCTCCTTCTCTGTAACCGACTCTGTGTAACCCTAGCCCCCTCCGGTGTCTATATAAACCGAAGGGTTTGGTCCGTAGGAGAAGAACAATCATAATCATAGGCTAGCTTCTAGGGTTTAGCCTCTATGATCTCGTGGTAGATCAACTCTTGTAATACTCATATCATCAAGGTCAATCAAGTAGGAAGTAGGGTATTACCTCCATCGAGAGGTCCCGAACCTGGGTAAACATCGTGTCCCCAGTCTCCTGTTACCATTAGCCTTAGACGCACAGTTCGGGACCCCCTACCCGAGATCCGCCGGTTTTGACACCGACATTGGTGCTTTCATTGAGAGTTCCACTGTGTCGTCACGATAAGGCTTGATGGCTCGTCTCGTTGTCAAGGACAACATCACCTCCGGGGGAGCCCTGGCCCTAGGCCAAACTCTCCGGCTGGGCGGCTTCGTCATGACCGCCCGATCGGCTGTCGCGCCGATGATGACTTCTCAGGTCATCAAAAATAGTCTCCACGTCGATTCGGAACTCGCCGAACAGATGGACCCAATGGAGCTCTCCTCCCTTAATGAGCTCTTGGATCGCATCGTCGCCCTGGGCGTCGCTACAGACTATGACCGGATCAGGCTTAAACCCGACCAAAGGGAGATTTACTCTATGCCGGTCACCCATGAGATAGCGGTAGTGGAAGAGCATCATACGAATTCTCCCTCTACTTTGAGGATGAACTATGTTCGGATTTCCGAGCTCTCTGAGCCGGACACCCACTCACGGGAGGACATAACCCAAACCCCGAATTCAGAATCGAGCGGCGGGCCGAAGAAATTGGGCAACATCCTGGAGCCCGAGCCGTTAAGCTCGGAAGCTTCTTTGCCCCTGGGTCTCAGATTGGGTCAGGATTCGGATTCAAATACACCCACCCACCCAGATTTATTCAATCTTTCCCATATCAGACAAGAGCCCCAAGAGACAGTACATCATTACTGGGCCATATTCCTCCTTGTGATAAACAGGGTCAATGACTGTCGCAAGGAAGACGCAATCTCCCTCTTTTGCAAAAATTGCACGGACAAAGGGATCCTCAATGCTATAAGTCGCCGTGAGATAGTACACTTCGCTGACTTAGCGGCCATAGTGCAGAAATACTGCGCGATGGAAAGCGCTTGGAAAACCCAAACAAACTTCTGGGATAATCCGGCTCTCATTAAACCCTTCGTCCGAACTAAAAGGGCAAACTCTTGTAAGTTACCCGATTCAATTACCAAAAAACCAAAGCCCGATGCAAGGCGTGGAACCGTATTGGAGGAATGGCTCAATGGTCCATGCAAAATTCACAGCACACCGGATACCACGCCAACACATAGCCTTAGAGCATGTTGGATACTCCGGCAGGTAGCAAAGAGCAGCGAGGATCTCCTCATAAACCATACAACAGAGCAACATCCCCCTGGAAATGACAATACGGTATTGACAGTCTTCGAGACTTTCACCTCAAATAATAGGCGCTAGCAAACTCAACGCAGTCTCGCCGAAGTTTGCCATGTGGCAACAATAAATCCATGGAACGACACGGCCATAACTTTTAATGCAAGTGACGAACCTCAATTCCGAACAGTCCGGGCACCACCCGCCTTGGTCCTTAGTCCAATCGTGGACGGTTTCTAGCTCACTGAAGTGCTCCTGGACGGCGGAAGCGGATTAAACCTCATCTACGAGGAAACCCTCAACAAGATGGAAATTGACAAGAGACGCATCGAGCGAAGCAGCACGACCTTCAGGGGAATCATCCCTAGTCAGGAGGCACGGTGCGCAGGAAAAATCACACTGGATGTGGTCTTCGGCACGCCGGAGAATTACAGGTCCGAAGAAATCACGTTCCAAGTGGCCCCGTTTAGCAGCAAATACCACGCCCTCTTAGGGCGGGACGCATTCACGAGCTTTCAAGCTATACCCCATTACGGGTACATGAAGCTCAAAATGCCCGGACCCAATGGAATCATCACTCTAGCTAGTGACCCAGACATCGCACTCCGAGACAAAAATAAAACTGTCGCACTAGCCCTTAAGGCATTATCCGAAGCCCTCGCGGCTGAAGAACTAACAACACTGCGCGCCACAGTGGACAGAGACGACGTGATACTCCACAAGCGACCCAAGTCCACCTCTTTCAAGCCCGCGGACGAGATAGTCAAATTCCAGGTCCACCCAACGGACCCCACAAAGACAGCTGCCATTGGGACACAGTTGAACTCCACAATGGACACCGCACTGCGAGATTTCCTACGTGAGAATTGGTACATTTTCGCCTGGCATCCTTCAGACATGCCAGGCATCCCACGCAGGCTGGCCGAGCACGGCCTCAATATACTAAAAGGATACAAGCCAATCAAGCAGACTCTTAGGCGTTTCTCAAAGCCAAAGCGGCAAGCCATGGGAGAAGAGCTAGCCAAGCTACTCGAGGCCGGATTCATCAGAGATATAAAACATCCGGATTGGCTAGCAAACCTAGTAATGGTACCAAAGAAGGACAAATCCTAGCGCCTATGTGTCGATTTCAAGGACCTCAATAAGGCTTTCCCTAAGGATCCCTTCCCCCTCCCTCGCATTGACCAAATAATTGACGCCACCGCAGGACACGACTCACTGTGTTTCCTCGACGCATACTCCGGATACCATCAGATAAAGATGGCGGAATCCGACCATGCCACAACGGCCTTCATAATGCCATATGGCCCCTTCTGTTTCAACACTATGCCTTTCGGTCTCAAAAACGCCGGCGCAACTTATCAACGCATGATTCAGACATGCCTGGAGAAGCAAATCGGCAAAACAGTGGAGGCATACATTGACGACGTGGTCATCAAAACAAGACACGTCGAAACTCTAATAGATGACTTGAGACTAATGTTCGACAACCTCCGAACATACGACATCAAGCTCAACCCGAAAAAATGTGTCTTTGGCGCACCCTCAGGGAAATTGCTCGGCTTCACTGTTTCCAATAGAGGAATCGACGCAAATCCGGCAAAAATCCGAGCTCTGTCACAATTGGCTATCCTAACAGACCTCAAGCAGATCCAGAAACTAACTGGATGCGTGGCTGCCTTAAGCCGCTTTATCTCCCGATTGGGAGAAAAGGCACTACCTCTTTATCGCCTTCTTTGGCGCTCCGAACACTTCGAGTGGACGGATGCGGCCACGGCCGGACTGGAAGAAATAAAGACCCTATTGGCCAGTAATCCAGTCCTGACCGCGCCAAATACTAGCAAACCAATGCTATTATACATATCTGCGACACACCAGGTTGTAAGCGCAATGCTCGTCGTCAAACGAGAAGCAGACGGACACAAGTTCCCGCTCCAAAAGCCGGTATATTACGTGTCCACTATCCTCACTCCATGCAAATCCCGATACCCACACTATCAAAAGATAGCATACGCGGTCTTCATGGCATCCCGGAAGCTACAACACTACTTTCAAGAGTGTTCGATTACGGTGGCCTCCGAAGTACCATTCAATGGTATAATAAATAACCGCGACACTACGGGACGGATTGCTAAATGGGCTATTGAGCTCCTTCCGTTCGACATTACACACAAACCACGGCGAGCCCTCAAGTCGCAAGTACTGGCTGACTTTGTCGCCGAATGGACAGAAGCCGAACTCCCTAAAGAGTACGACGCCTACTCCAATTGGATCATGCACTTCGATGACTCTAAAATGCTGGCCGGACTGGGAGCAGGTGTTGTCCTGACATCCCCCATCGGAGACACGGTCCAATACGTACTCCAAATATTATACACAGATTCCAACAATGCGGCCGAATATGAGGCTCTGTTGCATGGTCTTCGGATGGCAGTCTCCATGGGCATCCAACGCCTAGAAGTTCACGGGGACTCGAACCTCGCAATATCACAAGTAAATGGAGACTTCGATGCCAAGGACCCGAAAATGGCGGCCTACCGTAATGCCGTCCTCAAAATATCAGCTTGGTTCGAGGGGCTCAAATTCCACCATGTGGTCCCAGAAAAAAATCAAGCGGCGGATATTCTTGCCCACATCGGCGCTAAACGCGACCCCGTCCCACCTAATATCTTCTTGGAAAGGCTGTTCAAGCCATCCATGGTATGGGAAGGGGAGTCCGGCAATACCAGCCCGGCTCCTAACACAACCCCAGATTCCGAATCATCCGATGTAATCGGAGGCCCAGCCCCTGAAACAACAGCTTCGACCCACGAAATCATGGCTGTCATCGCCCCGTGGACCGAGCCCTTCTTAGCCTACCTAAATAGGCAAGAGCTCCCTGAGGACCAAAATGAGGCACGTTGTATTGTGCGACGTTCTAAGGCCTACAAAGTCCATGAAGGAGAGCTCTACAAGAAAAGCACTACCGGAGTGCTCCAAAGATGCATCTCCGAAGAGGAAGGGCGACAGCTCTTAGCTGAAATCCATCCCGGACTCGGCGGGCACCACGCTACTGAAGGAAATATGCCCTAGAGGCAATAATAAAGTTATTATTTATTTCCTTATTTCATGATAAATGTTTATTATTCATGCTAGAATTGTATTAACCGGAAACATAATACATGTGTATATACATAGACAAACATAGTGTCACTAGTATGCCTCTACTTGACTAGCTCGTTTATCAAAGATGGTTATGTTTCCTAACCATGGACAAAAGAGTTGTCATTTGATTAACGGGATCACATCATTAGGAGAATGATGTGATTGACTTGACCCATTCCGTTAGCTTAGCACTTGATTGTTTAGTATGTTGTTGTTGCTTTCTTCATGACTTATACGTGTTCCTGTAACTATGAGATTATGCAACTCCCGTTTACCGGAGGAACACTTTGGGTGCTACCAAACATCACAACGTAACTGGGTGATTATAAAGGAGTACTACAGGTGTCTCCAAAGGTGCATGTTGGGTTGGCGTATTTCGAGATTAGGTTTTGTCACTCCGATTGTCGGAAAGGTATCTCTGGGCCCTCTCGGTAATGCACATCACTATAAGCCTTGCAAGCAATGTGACTAATGAGTTAGTTGCGAGATGATGTATTACGTAACGAGTAAAGAGACTTGCCGGTAATGAGATTGAACTAGGTATTGGATACCGATGATCGAATCTCGGGCAAGTAACATACCGATGACAAAGGGAACAACGTATGTTGTTATGCGGTTTGACCGATAAAGATCTTCGTAGAATATGTGGGAGCCAATATGAGCATCCAGGTTCCGCTTTTGGTTATTGACCAAGAATAGTTCTAGGTCATGTCTACATTGTTCTCGAACCCGTAGGGTCCGCACACTTATGGTTTCGATGATAGTTATATTATGAGTTTATGAGTTTTGATGTACCGAAGGAGTTCGGAGTCCCGGATGAGATCGGGGACATGACGAGGAGTCTCGAAATGGTCGAGACGTAAAGATCGATATATTGGACGTCTATATTCGGAGTTCGGAAAGGTTCCGAGTGATTCGGGTATTTTTCGGAGTACCGGAGAGTTACGGGAATTCGCCGGGGAGTATATGGGCCTTATTGGGCCATACGGGAATAGAGGAGAGAGGCCAAAAGGAAGGAGGCCTGCGCCCCCCCTCTGGTCCGAATTGGACAAGGGGGGCAGCCCACTTTTCCTTCTCCCTCTCCTCCTCTTTCCTTCTCCAACAAGGAAAGGAGGAGTCCTACTCCCGGTGGGAGTAGGACTCCCCCCTTGGTGCGCCTCCTCCATAGGCCGGCCACCTCCCCCCTTGCTCCTATATATATGGGGGCAGGGGGGGCACCCCAAAGACACAACAACAATTGATCCTTGAGATCTATTAGCCGTGTGCGGTGCCCCCCTCCACCATAGTCCTCCTCGATAATATTATAGCGGTGCTTAGGCGAAGCCCTGTGACGGTAGAACATCAAGATCGTCACCACGCCGTCATGCTGACGGAACTCTCCCTCGACACTCGGCTGGATCGGAGTTCGAGGGACGTCATCGAGCTGAACGTGTGCTAGAACTCGGAGGTGCCGTAGTTTCGGTGCTTGATCGGTCGGGCCGTGAAGACGTACGACTACATCAACCGCGTTGATCCAACGCTTCCGCTTTCGGTCTACAAGGGTATGTAGATTACACTCTCCCCTCTCGTTGCTATGCCATCACCATGATCTTGCGTGTGCGTAGGATTTTTTTTTGAAATTACTACGTTCCCCAACAGTGGTATCAGAGCCTAGGTTTTATGCGTTGATGTTATATGCACGAGTAGAACACAAGTGAGTTGTGGGTGATACAAGTCATACTGCTTACTAGCATGTCATACTTTGGTTCAGCAGTATTGTGAGATGAAGCGGCCCGGACCGACATTACGCGTACGCTTACGCGAGACTGGTTTTACCGCCGTGCTATGCACACAGGTGACTAGCGGGTGTCTGTTTCTCCAACTTTAGTTGAACCGAGTGTGGCTACGCCCGGTCCTTGCGAAGGTTAAA
The DNA here is from genome assembly GCF_002162155.2 of Triticum dicoccoides. Classification (NCBI taxonomy): domain Eukaryota; kingdom Viridiplantae; phylum Streptophyta; class Magnoliopsida; order Poales; family Poaceae; genus Triticum; species Triticum dicoccoides. The sequence goes on along the minus strand of NC_041383.1, from coordinate 654,973,587 downwards.
ACAGCACCAACTTGACGAACTATCGTTGTGGTTTTGATGCGTAGGTAAGAACAGTTCTTGCTCAGCCCGTAGCAGCCACGTAAAATTTGCAACAACAAAGTAGAGGACGTCTAACTTGTTTTTGCAGGGCATGTTGTGATGTGATATGGTCAAGACGTGATGAGATATAAGTTGTTGTATGAGATGATCATGTTTTGTTGAAGTTATCGGCAACTGGCAGAAGCCCTATGGTTGTCTCTTTGTTGCATAAGATGCAAGTGCCAAATAATTGCTTTACTTTATCGTTATGCGATAGCAATAGTTGCAAGAGCAATAGTTGGCGAGACGACCATGTGATGACACATTGATATAGATCAAGATGATGAAGATCATGGTGTCATACCGGTAACGATAGAGATCATGACAGTACTTTGGAGATGGAGATCACAAGCACAAGATGATGATGGCCATATCATATCACTTATATTGATTGCATGTGATGTTTATCTTTTATACATCTTATTTTGCTTAGTTTGACGGTAGCATTTTAAGATGATCTCTCACTAAATTATCAAGAAGTGTTCTCCCTGAGTATGCACCGTTGCGAAAGTTCTTCGTGCTGAGACACCACGTGATGATCGAGTGTGATAGGTTCTACGTTCAAATACAACGGGTGCAAAACAGTTGCACACGCGGAATACTCAGGTTAAACTTGACGAGCCTAGCATATTACAGATATGGCCTCGGAACACGGAGACTGAAAGGTCGAGCGTGAATCATATAGTAGATATGATCAACATATTGATGTTCACCGTTGAAACTACTCCATCTCACGTGACGATCGGACATGGTGTAGTTGATATGGATCACGTAATCACTTAGAGGATTAGAGGGATGTCTATCTAAGTGGGAGTTCTTAAGTAATATGATTAATCGAACTTAAATTTATCATGAACTTAGTCCAAGTAGTATTTTGCAAATTATGTTGTAGATCAATAGCTTGCGTTGTTGCTTTCATATGTTTATTTTGATATGTTCCTAGAGAAAATTGTGTTGAAAGATGTTAGTAGAAATGATGCGGATTGGATCCGTGATCTGAGGTTTATCCTCATTGCTGCACAGAAGAATTATGTCCTTAATTCACCGCTAGGTGACAAACCTATTGCAGGAGCAGATGCAGATGTTATGAACGTTTGTCTAGCTCAATATGATGACTACTAGATAGTTTAGTGCACCATGCTTGACGGCTTAGAATCGGGACTTCAAAGATGTTTTGAACGTCATGGACCATATGAGATGTTCCAGGAGTTGAAGTTAATATTTCAAGCAAATACCCGAGTTGAGAGATATGAAGTCTCCAACAAGTTCTATAGCTAAAAGATGGAGGAGAATCGCTCAACTAGTGAGCATGTGCTCAGATTGTCTGGGTACTTCAATTGCTTGAATCAAGTGGGAGTTAATCTTCTAGATAAGATAGTGATTGACAGAATTCTCTAGTCACCATCACTAAGTTACTAGAACTTTGTGATGAACTATAGTATGCAAGGGATGACGAAAACGATTCCTGAGCTCTTCGTGATGCTGAAATCGACGAAGGTAGAAATCAAGAAAATAGCATCAAGTGTTGATGGTTGACAAGATACTAGTTTCAAGAAAAGGGCAAAGGGAAAGAAAGGGAACTTCAAGTAGAATGACAAGCAAGTTGTCACTCCCACGAAGAAGCCCAAAGCTGAACCAAAGCCTGAAACTGAGTGCTTACACTGCAAAGGAAATGGTCACTGGAAACGGAAATACCCTGAATATTTGGTGGATAAGAAGGATGGCAGAGTGAACAAGGGTATATTTGATATACAGATTATTGATGTGTACCTTACTAGTGTTTATAGTAGCCCCTGAGTATTTGATACTTGTTCGGTTGCTAAAAATTAGTGACTCAAAATAGGAGTTACAGAATAAACAGAGACTAGTTGAAGGGGAAGTGACGATGAGTGTTGGAAGTGGTTCCAAGATTGATATGATCATCATCGCACACTCCCTATACTTTCGGGATTAGTGTTAAACCTAAATAAATGTTATTTGATGTTTGCGTTGAGCATGAATATGATTTGATCATGTTTATTGCAAAACGGTTATTCATTTAAAGTCAAAGAATAATTGTTGTTCTGTTTACATGAATAAAATCTTCGATGGTCATACACCCAATGAAAATAGTTTGTTGGATCTCGATCATAGTGATACACATATTCATAATATTGATGCCAAAAGATGCAAAGTTAATAATGATAGTGCAACTTATTTGTGGCACTGCCGTTTGGGTCATATCGGTGTAAAGCGCATGAAGAAACTCCATAAAGATGGATTTTCAGAATCACTTGGTTATGAATCATTTGATGCTTGCGAATCGTGCCATTTGGGCAAGATGACTAAAACTCCATTCTCCGGAACAATGGAACGAGCTAGTGACTTATTGGAAATAATACATACTGATGTATGCGGTCCAATGAGTATTGATGCTCGTGGCGAGTATCGTTATTTTCTGACCTTCACAAGATGATTTGAGTAGATATGAGTATATCTACTTAATGAAACGCAAGTCTGAAACATTTGAAAAGTTCAAAGAATTTCAGAGTGAAGTGGAGAATCATCGTAGCAAGAAAATAAAGTTTCTACGATCTGATCGTGGAGTAGAATATTTGAGTTACGAGTTTGGTCTTCAATTAAAACAGTGTGGAATAGTTTCCCAAACTCACGCCACCCGGAACACCACAGCGTAATGGTGTGTCCGAACGTCATAACCGTACTTTATTGGATATTGTACAATCTATGATGTTTCTTACCGATTTACCACTATCGTTTTGGGGTCATGCATTAAAGACAACTGCATTCACATTAAAAAGGGCACCACCTAAGTCCATTGAGACGACACAATATGAACTGTGGTTTGGCAAGAAACCAAAGTTGTAGTTTCTTAAAGTTTGGGGTTGCGATGCTTATGTGAAAAAGTTTCATCCTGATAAGCTCAAACCCAAATCGGAGAAATGTGTCTTCATAGGATACCCAAAGGAGAGAGTTGGGTACACCTTCTATCACAGATCCGAAGGCAAGACATTCGTTGCTAAGAATGGATCCTTTATAGAGAAGGAGTTTCTCTCGAAAGAAGTGAGTGGGAGGAAAGTAGAACTTGATGAGGTAATTGTACCTTCTCCCTTATTTAAAAGTAGTTCATCACAGAAATCTGTTCCTGTGACTACTATACCAATTAGTGAGGAAGTTAATGATGATGATCATGAAACTTCAGATTAAGTTACTACAGAACCTCGTAGGTCTTACAGAGTAAGATCCGCACCAGAGTGGTACGGTAATCCTGTTCTAGAAGTTATGTTACTAGACCATGACGAACCTACGAACTATGAAGAAGCGATGGTGAGCCCAGATTCCGCAAAATGGCTTGAGGCCATGAGATCTGAGATAAGATCCATGTATGAAAACAAAGTATGGACTTTGATTGACTTGCCCAATGATCGGTGAGACATTGAGATTAAATGGATCTGCAAGAGGAAGACGGACGCTGATAGTGTTACTATCTACAAAGCTAGAATTGTCGCAAAAGGTTTTCGACAAGTTCAAGGTGTTGACTACAATGAGAGTTTTTCACTCGTATCTATGCTTAAGTCTGTCTGAATCATGTTAGCAATTGCCGCATTTTATGAAATCTGGCAAATGGATAAACAAAACTGCATTCCTTAATGGTTTTCTTAAAGAAGAGTTGTATATGATGCAACCAGAAGGTTTTGTCAATCCTAAAGGTGCTAACAAATTATGCAAGCTCCAGCGATCCATCTATGGACTGGTGCAAGCATCTCGGAGTTGGAATATATGCTTTGATGAGTTGATCAAAGCATATGGTTTTATACAGACTTTTGAAGAAGCCTGTATTTACAAGAAAGTGAGTGGGAGCTCTGTAGCATTTCTAATATTATATGTGGATGACATATTGTTAATTGGAAATGATATGGAAATTTTAGATAGCATGAAAGGATACTTGAATAAGAGTTTTCCAAAGCAAGACCTCGGTGAAGCTGCTTACACATTGAGCATCAAGATCTATATAGATAGATCAAGACGCTTGATAAGATTTTTCAATGAGTACATACCTTGATAAATTTTTGAAATAGTTCAAAATGGAACAGTCAAAGAAGGAGTTCTTGCCTGTGTTACAAGGTCTGAAGTTGAGTAAGACTCAAGACCCGACCATTGCAGAAAATAGAAAGAGAATGAAAAGTCATTCCCTATGCCTCAGTCATAGGTTCTATAAAGTATGCTATGCTGTGAACTAGACCTATTGTATATCTTGCTCTGTGTTTGGCAAAGGAATACAATTTTGATCTAATAAGTAGATCACTGGACATGGGTCAAGAATATCCTTAGTGAGGACTAAGGAGATGTTTCTCGATTATGGAGGTGATAAAAGAGCCCGTCGTAAAAGTTACAACGATGCAAGCTTTTACACCAATCCAGATGACTCTAAGTCTCAATCTGGATACATATTGAAAGTGGGAGCAATTAGCTAGAGTAGCTCCGTGCAGAGCATTGTGGAGATAGAATATTTGCAAAATACATACGGCTCTGAATATGACAGACCCGTTGACTAAGCTTCTCTCACGAGCAAAACATGATCATACCTTAGTACTCTTTTGGGTGTTAATCACATAGCAATGTGAAATAGATTATTGACTCTAGTAAACCCTTTGGGTGTTGATCACATGATGATGTGAACTATGGGTATTAATCACATGCAGATGTGAATATTGGTGTTAAATCACATAGCGATGTGAACTAGATTATTGACTCTAGTGCAAGTGGGAGACTGAAGGAAATATGCCCTAGAGGCAATAATAAAGTTATTATTTATTTCCTTATTTCATGATAAATGTTTATTATTCATGCTAGAATTGTATTAACCGGAAACATAATACATGTGTGAATACATAGACAAACATAGTGTCACTAGTATGCCTCTACTTGACTAGCTCGTTTATCAAAGATGGTTATGTTTCCTAACCATGGACAAAAGAGTTGTCATTTGATTAACGGGATCACATCATTAGGAGAATGATGTGATTGACTTGACCCATTCCGTTAGCTTAGCACTTGATCGTTTAGTATGTTGCTGTTGCTTTCTTCATGACTTATACATGTTCCTGTAACTATGAGATTATGCAACTCCCGTTTACCGGAGGAACACTTTGGGTGCTACCAAACGTCACAACGTAACTGGGTGATTATAAAGGAGTACTACAGGTGTCTCCAAAGGTGCATGTTGGGTTGGCGTATTTCGAGATTAGGTTTTGTCACTCCGATTGTCGGAGAGGTATCTCTGGGCCCTCTTGGTAATGCACATCACTATAAGCCTTGCAAGCAATGTGACTAATGAGTTAGTTGCGAGATGATGTATCACGTAACGAGTAAAGAGACTTGCCGGTAACGAGATTGAACTAGGTATTGGATACCGACGATCGAATCTCGGGCAAGTAACATACCGATGACAAAGGGAACAACGTATGTTGTTATGCGGTTTGACCGATAAAGATCTTTGTAGAATATGTGGGAGCCAATATGAGCATCCAGGTTCCGCTATTGGTTATTGACCAAGAATAGTTCTAGGTCGTGTCTACATTGTTCTCGAACCCGTAGGGTCCGCACGCTTAAGGTTTCGATGACAGTTATATTATGAGTTTATGAGTTTTGATGTACCGAAGGAGTTCGGAGTCCCGGATGAGATCGGGGACATGACGAGGAGTCTCGAAATGGTCAAGACGTAAAGATCGATATATTGGACGACTATATTTGGAGTTCGGAAAGGTTCCAAGTGATTCGGGTATTTTTCGAAGTACCGGAGAGTTACGGGAATTCGCCGGGGAGTATATGGGCCTTATTGGGCCATACGGGAATAGAGGAGAGAGGCCAAAAGGAAGGAGGCCTGCGCCCCCCTCTGGTCCGAATTGGACAAGGGGGGCAGCCCACTTTTCCTTCTCCCTCTCCTCCTCTTTCCTTCTCCAACAAGGAAAGGAGGAGTCCTACTCCTCCTCTTTCCTTCTCCAACAAGGAAAGGAGGAGTCCTACTCCCGGTGGGAGTAGGACTCCCCCCTTGGTGCGCCTCCTCCATAGGCCGGCCACCTCCCCCCTTGCTCCTATATATATATGGGGGCAGGGGGGCACCCCAAAGACACAACAACAATTGATCCTTGAGATCTATTAGCCGTGTGCGGTGCCCCCCTCCACCATAGTCCTCCTCGATAATATTGTAGCGGTGCTTAGGCGAAGCCCTGCGACGGTAGAACATCAAGATCATCACCACGCCATCATGCTGACGGAACTCTCCCTCGACACTCGGCTGGATCAGAGTTCGAGGGACGTCATCGAGCTGAACGTGTGCTAGAACTCGGAGGTGCCGTAGTTTCGGTGCTTGATCGGTCGGGCCGTGAAGACGTACGACTACATCAACCGCGTTGATCTAACGCTTCCGCTTTCGGTCTACAAGGGTATGTAGATTACACTCTCCCCTCTCGTTGCTATGCCATCACCATGATCTTGCGTGTGCGTAGGATTTTTTTTTTGAAATTACTACGTTCCCCAACAGCTACAGCTCGAGCACTTGTAAGCAAGGCCTTCCATATAGGTTTTTACTGGCCGACAGCCCAGGCAGATGCACAGGACCTTGTCCAACATTGCGTTGGTTGTCAACTCTTCACCAATCAGAGCCATATGCCCCCTACCGCTCTCCAAACAACCCCCATAACTTGGCCCTTCATGGTCTGGTGGCTAGACATGGTCGGACCTCTTAAAGGGGGAAGCCATAAGAAAAAAATACTTATTGGTCATGGTGGACAAGTTCACCAAATGGATAGAAGCCAAACCAGTTAAAATGGCCGAATCTGTACTAGTGATAGACTTCATATCAGGGGTCATACACCGTTACGGTGTCCCCCACAGCATCATCACTGACAATGGCTCAAATTTCACAGCCGATGAGGTGAAAACTTGGTGCGACAACATGGGCATCAAGCTCGATTACGCCTCTGTCTATCACCCCCAAACAAACGGTCAAGTCGAACATGCAAATGATCTCATCATGAGCGGCATCAAACCCAGACTAGTGCGATCCTTGAAGGAATCAGACACGCATTGGGTCGAGGAGCTCGACTTCGTACTCTGGGGGCTGCGGACCACGCCGAATCGTACCACCGGATACACACCATTTTTTATGGTGTACGGCGCAGAAGCAGTGCTACCCTGCGGCATAATCCATGACTCACCTCGCGTGCGCATGTACGAAGAGAAGGAAGCCGAACTAGATTGGCAGGACAACTTAGATGCTCTGGAGGAGGAGCATGACGTTGCAAAAGCCCGCTCCGCATTCTATCAGCAACAGGCTCGAAGGTATCAAAGCAGAGAAGTACGGGCCAAAACTTATAATGTTGGCGAACTAGTTCTACGCCCACTGGAGAAGAAGAAGGACAAGCTCAAACCTAAGTGGGAGGGTCCCTTCATCATTGATAAAGTTCTCACCGGAGGAGCGTACCATCTGCGCAATGCATCTGATAACAGACTCGATCCGAACCCATGGAACGCGGCCAGACTCCGAAGATTCTACGCCTAGTGCCGAACTCAGTGTTCGTCTCCTTACCTCCGCTCTTTCAGTTATGTCCTTCTTCCTTTATCGCCCTCTTTACCTTTTTCACATAAAGCTTTAAATAATGTATGGATGCTTTGATCGCTCCGGCCGCACTACGTGTGCTCATTATACCTGGGGGCTTCCTATGCGGAAGCTATACATAATTACTCTAATGGCTCCCTGGCAACCACATATGCGTTTTCTTTCCATATGTGCCTTTTCTTCACCATTATATGCATCGATATGACTTAAGTTTTGGCCATGCTGGGTTGCCTGGCTCTTGTGTTTATGCCCTACGTTCCCGTTAATTCGGCTAGGGCATAAGGGGAGCACCTCTGCGATTGTTACTGCCGGTTCAGCCGGATGTGTACCTCAGACTGGGTGAAGCCGAAAGCTAGCATTCTTAAGGGAATATTCGGTCGGTGAACAAAAGATGTTTTCATTTATCACAATGTGAATCCCCAGATGTTTTGTTTCCTGCACTTCTGTTCGCAGTTCGGACATGCACATCGATGCATGCGCACCCAGGGAAAGGAACCCCTAACGGAACTATTCTCTCTGGAAGATGTTTCTTACTATCCATGTAATATAACATAACTAGTTGGGTACTTGTCTGTTCAAGCACTTATGACCCCTACGCCTGGTTTCCATGCATACCCCGGTTTTTCATAACTGTGCAGGTATTCGGATACACTTCGGACTGTCGGGTCCGGGGATTGAAGCGAAAAGGTCCGTCATGACAAATGATTTTCAATCTGGCTAGGGACTACATAGGTCCATTTAATTACATAGTCACTTGGACTGGCTATATTCTTCCTCTATACCATCCAATAGGCTGTCTAGCCTACAATCCTGTTGGGAATACTTTGCGGCTAACGCTACTTGGTCATATACCAGACTTACGGCTATCTCTTGCCCATCTGACCCCACCGGTCCGACTTCAACCATGTGGTTCGGGTCAGCCTTGGCGTATCGCGTCTTCACCATGGCCCAGGCTTCCCTCGCACCTTGTCGGCAAGCTGATATCTTCCATAATCGGAAGCGCCACCGTGCTCCTTTAAGCATCTCCACAAGCTCGCTCATGCCTCCTGGCAAGGAAGAAGACGGCCACAAGGCCTGGGTAATACCCTGCATCACCTGCCGAGCTCGCTCGTGCAGTTGTGAAAGATCTTGCAGCAAATCACCTGCGGATCCGGGCATCTCCTCTCCAGGACGGCCCGTCAGCATACCTACACACATAACTCTGTTAATCCGCTTCCTCACCGAACTGTTCCGCAACTTGTTTAAATCACTTACTATAAATGCCGCGTCGAAGCCTCCTGTTCTCCTTTACGGAGTCAGCAAGCTGAGCCCGAACATCTGCCAGTTCGACGCTCAGTCGGATATTGGCATCTTGGAGATTATTTTTCTCTTGAATAACCCACGTCAGCATGCACTCACCCGCCTTCAGCTGACTTCGCAGATGTGGCTCACTATCTTTCGCGATCTTCGGATTCTCTCCGGGATTGCCTGCAGAATCTTTTGTTAGATTCGTCAACTATGCCGAATATATATCTGGTATGCGTCCTTATAAATTCCTTCATCAAGGTCAGTAGTACCAGAAGAGGCCTTTTGGGATTCCTCCGCTCCTGCAACTGCGGCCCTTAGCTGGGTCTTGCATTCCTCCAGCTCCTGAGATAAATGGGTATTCTTCTCTACAAGAACCTATACATATAATGATCCTCAAATCAGCTGTGCCAACTGTTTCAAGTCTCAGAGGCTACTACTACACATACTTATCAAATTTTCTTACTCGTATATCCTTCGCATACTGGTCCGTCGCTCTGGCAAGTCCATCTTGAGCGGCGCGAATATATGCGTCTTTGGAGTTGAAGGCATTGAAAGCCTCCTCGGAGAAAACGCCATTGCGGAGTACGGTCCGTCTGTGCCGGTGATTCATGGCGCTCTCCACTTCGGAGTTTGTAACGGAAAGACTGTCCGCATCCTCTATGGGAGGGCAATTCGGCGTTGCCCCCACATCAGCCTCCACCCATGAGTCCGGTTCAGGAATCCGGCTGCTTGAGGCGTGGTCGGCAGGGTCTCCGGATATAGTTCGGCGACTGCTTTTTCTACCAGGACATAATGAAAACTGTCACATTTCAGCAAAAATAATCACGGAGTAAGTTTAATTTGTACCTCTACCCTGGCGTCTCAATCCTAACCGCCTTCCTCTTAAGCCTGCTCGGCCGGGTGCCCTTTGCTGATGAGCCCCCGCGGGCTCGTCACAGCGTCCTGATAGCCGTTTCTGTAAGAACACAACATGTGCACTTAAGGCACGACATAATTCGGAAGTTAGGGCTCCGGCTTTACTTACATTCGACACCGGGAGAAGCCTGGGATAATCGGCAAGGATGGCCACCAAGGCGCCGTCACGGCTTGCTTGATAGAATGTCCCGTCGACAAGCTCCACGGATATATCCGGATCTTCTTCAAGTCCGGGGTCGAGAGCCCGGCCAGGATCCTCTGGCTGCGGAGGTGGGCTATTGAACTCTTCCACGACCCTTCTCAGTTCATGCTTTGAAAATAGCAGGATAAATGATTGGTGACAAAGGACACATGGATGAATAGAGTCGAGTGAAGAATGACAGCTTACCCAGCTTGGGGGGTTGTACATGGAAAATCCATCCCGCGGCTTAATGAGGAGGAACTCCTCTTCTCCCCCTTTGTATAAATCAGACAATATTGTCGCCAGTGCGGTGGTGGAGTCCGGACCTTTACGACCGCAGCGGGTGGCATCGTCTTCTCCGTTGAAGTGCCACATGGGTTTCCCCCGATATTGAAGTGGCTGCACCCCCCACATTATGCATATTGACATGACTTCTATTATTTTCAATCATGATTTGGCCAGTATTTTTATCCTGCCCATCAGATAGAGGACCTCTCTGTCATCTTCCTCCTGGGGGCTCCATGGGCGCCAGTTTTGGCGTTTCTTTAGCGGGGCGTTGGTGAACTCAGGAAGGCCTGGCCGGACTAGGTCTGGAAGGGGAACATCGTCTACATAAAACCACTCCGAAGGCCAGTCTTCGGATGCCTTCTTTGGAGTGCCAGACAGGTATCCGGCCTGGGAGAAGCGCCATATTTCGGCTCCGCCCACTTGATATATAGATCCCTCCTGATTGCGAGGGAAGAGGCAAGATAGCCTCTTCCATAACTCGACATGAGCTTCGCAACCCAGGAATAGCTCGCAGAAGGCAACATACCCTGCGATGTGTAGTATGGAGGCAGGAGTGAAGTTATGCAGCTGGAGACCGTAGAACTCCAGGAGCCCGCGGAGGAATGGGTGGATTGGAAACCCAAGCCCTCTCAGCAAATATGGGACAAGGCATATCCGCTCCCCTCTAGATGGGTTTGGAAAGTTCTCCGCTTGCTTCCCGTCGTTATAGGTGGCTAGTCCGGCTTGTGTCTGCAACTCTACTAAACGGCTATGGGGGACAGAACCCTTGGGTCTGCAACTCTACTAAACGACTATGGGGGACGGAACACTTTTTCCAATCGCCCAACGTAGAGCTACGGGAGCAAGAAGAGGAGGTGCAACGACCGGCCATGATGGAATGGATCTTTCTGGACGCACTCTGTTGAATGCTTGCTTGGCAGAAGATGGTGAGATTCGGATATGAGGATCCCCATCTCTTTAAATAGATGGTTCGCTTATAGGGTCAGGGTGGCAAATGTGAAAATGCCCCGGCTCCTCGTATTCGCTCGACACGTGGAGATGGCCATTGTTGAAGAACAAAAGCCGAGGAGTACGACATTAATGAGAAGCCGGACACTGTTCGCCACGACAGGTACTCTGGATTTGGAGAAGAACCCGCCTTGCAATGCCGAAGACAATCTGCGCGCCAGACTCATCATCATTGAAGCCTGGTTCAGGGGCTACTGAGGAAGTCCTGGATAAGGGGGTATCCGGACAGCCGGACTATATACCTTGGCCGGACTATTGGACTATGAAGATACAAAATTGAAGACTTCGTCCCGTGTCCGGATGGGACTCTCCTTTGCGTGGAAGGCAAGCTTGGCGACTCGGATGTTAGATCTCCTTCTCTGTAACCGACTCTGTGTAACCCTAGCCCTCTCCAGTGTCTATATAAACCGGAGGGTTTGGTCCATAGGACAAGAACAATCATTATCATAGGCTAGCTTCTAGGGTTTAGCCTCTATGATCTCGTGGTAGATCAACTCTTATAATACTCATATCATCAAGATCAATCAAGCAGGAATTAGGGTATTACCTCCATCAAGAGGGCCCGAACCTGGGTAAACATCATGTCCCCAGTCTCCTGTTACCATTAGCCTTAGACGCACAGTTCGGTACCCCCTACCCGAGATCCGCCGGTTTTGACACCGATAGTGACCACCATGAGCTGGGCGTGGGCGGCCTCGACATGGTCGTGGGTGGCCTCCATCAGGGCTAAGGCCGTCGCTGTGGAACCGACAGCTGTTGTGCCGCTCTTGCCAGTTGCTATCCCCAAGGTATATGTTGCTGCCGCCACCTAAGAAGCAACATCGGCCGTTTGGGATGCCTTGGCCGCCCGGTCGCAGATTGCAGCCGCGCTCATGCACCTTGTTAGCACGCGCATGGCGGCTGTAGCCGCACTCTCACCGGAGTGGGCCGCCGAAGTTGCCCTCATGACGCGGGCCCACGTCCCCATCTTTCACTGGTGACGATTGAACATCGAAGTGATATTTGGGGAGCGAGCTAGTGTGGTTGACACGAGGCTGTGGACTGTAGCCGACACACCTTCTTGCGTAAGCCATAGGCGTACTATACACCGACGGTGCTTCGGGATATTTTGTACTCCATCTCACACAGTTGGTGATAATAAACTATGTGAGATCTACTTGATTTTTCATCTTGATTAATGGGGTCATAGCGGCAATGGACGGTGTTTGAATTGCTAGACCTTTTATCTTCAGTGAAGATGCAACTGTATGTGTGTCGTAAAAAAATTGGAATTATTCAGGGTTCATTTGGAAATTTTATACATTAAATTGGTTTTCTAGCCATTTCAGGGCACAATTCAAAATTAAAGTACATGCCCGAGTCCATAAAAACGAGTTGCAAAATCAGATGTTTGTCCTTGGTTGGAAGCTTAGATCACATGCAAGAAATGAGAATGAATGTCAAACACCTTGACACTGTCGCTCGGCCGCTAACATTGAGATACATGCTTCTAAAATTCTAGTAAATCGAAAACTCATCTGAAATTCATGAAACTTGACATGATATCATGGAACGGCAGCGACATGCCGTGGTAAAAATATTGTCCCATTTGGGGCAGGTGTGTGTATAAGCTTCTCGCAAACCAGAACTTCTCTCACAACAAGCCTGATGGTTTTGGTAGGTAGGTGCCACCTTGGAGGACGAAACAATATATGTTGCCTCTTCTTACTTTCAAAATGTTTCTCGTGTCAACATAGAACAACACGAGTGTTCAATTTTTGGGATTTTTCAGGGTTCGCTTGGACATTTTTATACATTAACTGAGTTTTCTATGTATTCATGTGCATAATTCAAATTTGAACTACAAGCACATGCTCTAATGCATATAAATTAGTTGAAAATTAAAATATGTGTCCTTGGTTGCATGCTTAGGTCCCATGCAAGAAATGGGAATGAATGTCAAACACCCTGTCACCATCACTCGGCCGCAAACATTGAGATTACTGGTTTTTAAATTCTAGTAAATCCAAAACTTGTCTGAAATTCATGAAACTTGGCATGCTATCATGGAGCGGCATCAACATGCCATGGTAAATATTTTTTCCCATCTAGGGCAGGTTTGGGGATATGCTTCTCACAAACTAGAGCTTCTCACAACAAGCTTGATGGTTTCGGTAGGGAATGTCCCACCTTTGGGGACGAAATGATATCCGCTGCCTCTTATTGGTTTCAAATTTTTTCCAGTGCCAACATAGAACAACACGAGTGTTGTGTCAATTTTTGGGATTTTTGGGGTTTGTTTGGACATTTTTATGCATTAACTGAGTTTTCTATGCGTTCATGTGCATTATTCAAATTTGGACTATAGGCACATGCTCTAATGCATATAAATTGGTTGAAAATTCAAATATATGTCCTTGGTTGCATGCTTAGGTCCCATGCAGGATGGGAATGAATGTCAAACACCACTACTAGAAAAAGGGCTATAGATGGGATTGACACTAATGGCGCACCAGACAAGGGGTGCACCATTAGTATATACTAATGGCGCACCACCATCAGATACGCCATTAGAGTTGAAACTACTAATGGCGCACCTGGCCCAAGGTGCGCCATTAGTATCAATTTGTTTTTTGAACTAGTGCGCCTGTCCAAACATACTAATGGCGCATCCAGACTCAGTGCGCCATTACTAGTTGTAACTAGTAATGGCGCACCTGTCAGAAAGTGCGCCACTAATGTTTTTTTTTATTATATTTTTTATTCCTTTTTTTGCAATACTACTAATGGCGCACTGTACAACCGTGCGCCATTACTAGTTTAAACTAGTAATGGCGCACTGTAGAACAGTGCGCCATTAGTATGTTTTTTTTGCAAAACTACTAATGGCGCACCGCCAGAAGGTGCGCCATTAGTAACCTGGATTACTAATGGCGCATTTAGTGCTAGTGCGCCATTAGTAAGTGGGCAGCAACAAGATATTTTGGACAGCCTCTCCTACCCACACTCACTTTCTCCCCACTTCATTCTCTCCACCTCCTCCTTGTCTCGGGTGCCTCCTCTTTTTCACCTCATTTCCACCATAGATTCATTCAAATTAAGTGGTTAAATTACCTTGTTTTGATAGGTAAGTAAGGGGGGAAGCTATATTTATGTTGTTCTCCCTACAACAATGTGCACATGCACTTTTTATGGCCTAGCTAGATCTATGTATGTTCGTGGTGTTTCATATGTTTGTGGTGTTGCATATGTGTTTGTGTTTGGAGGTGTACCGGTATTTGAAATGCGATAGTTGCCAATATTTTGCCGGAATGTTGATTCATTTCCATTTCGGCGAGAATTTTGGCATTAAGCATTCTTTTTGGTCCTATTTTTAGGGAAAGTCATGCCAAATTTTTTCTTGGTTCTAAAATATAGTTTTGCTCTACCCCGCAGGCGACCATGGTCCGCACGATGACCGAAGGCATCGTGAATAGGTTTTTGAGGTCGGCGAAGGCCAAGATGCTTCAAAGAACGAGACGGAGATAAGATGTCCGTGTCGAAGATGCAAGCTGAAGAGCCTTATTGCGGACCCGGATTCCGGGCAGGTGCGGGACCACCTGCTCTTGCGTGGTTTCATGGATGGCTATCAGTGGCAAGGTGATGAAGATGACTACGAAGTCGTCCATGGGGGCCGGGCAAGAAATGAGGAAGGGCAGCAAGACAACCACCGCGGCTCGGGCGGGCGAGAAGACGAAGAATCCCCAGGAGATGATCACGACGGTGATGCTGTACACAGTCATCATGTAGAAGATGCAGGACATGATGATGAGGAAGATGCCAGAGCAGACGACAGGCATGATCATGAAGATGATGATGCCGGGGGAGCAGACGACGCTGGACCATCGAGGGGCTGGGTGCATGACCCTCATATTCAAGAGCTGCTTCTCAAGCAGACGGATAACACAAGAGCTGCCGCCCGAGAGAAAGCCAAGATGGATCAACTTGAGTTGGACGCAGTTACTCCATTGTATGAAGGATGCAGGCCCGAGGATACCCGCCTGAAAGTAACGCTCATGGCTCTGGAGATGAAGGTAAAACACAAAATGACCGACGCATGTTTCGACGAGAACATGTCATTCTGGCACGAACGTCTTCCCAAGGGGAACAAGTGCCCGACCAGTTTGGAGGAGGCGAAGAAAATCGTGTGTCCTCTGGATTTACCGCATGTGAAATACCATGTGTGCATGAACAATTGCATCATTTATCGGGACGAGCACGCGGAGTCTACCATATGTCCGGTGTGCGGCGTCACTCGATACAAGAAGAGGAAGAAAGCTCCTCGAAAAGTGGTGTGGTACTTTCCGATCACTCCTCGTCTGCAGCGGTATTTCGCGGACCCTAAGGTAGTAAAGCTCGTGCATTGGCACGCGGATAGGGAGGAGAAGAAGCGAGAAGATGACGCAAATGATCCGGAGATAGATAAAAAAGACAAGATGCTGAGTCACCCTAAGGATGCGAGCCAGTGGTAAGCGTTGAACTTCGAAGACTCAGAATTTGGGAACGATCCAAGGAACATCGTGCTGGGCGCGAGCACCGATGGAGTCAATCCATTTGGCAGCCAGAGAAGCACACATAGCACCTGGCCTGTGTTTGTGTGGATGTACAACCTTCCCCCCTGGTTGTGCATGAAGAGGAAGTACATTCACATGAGTATGCTAATTGAAGGGCCGAAACAACCAGGGAACGACATTAATCTGTATCTGGGGCTGCTGAAAGAGGAGCTTGACACGCTGTGGAAAACGCCAGCTAATACGTGGGACACTGCAGAGAAAGAATATTTCCCTATGAGAGCCGCACTGCTCACGACGGTGCACGACTATCTCGGTTACGGATATCTCGCGGGGCAGGTAGTCCACGGATTTTCTGGATGCGTAAGGTGCATGGATGACACAATGTATCGCCAGCTAGATAGAGATCCCGGGTCTTCGAAAACCGTGTTCATGGGACATCGAAGGTGGCTTCGCGACGATGACCCGTGGAGGAAACGCAAGGATCTATTCGATGGTGAAACCGAACCCCGAAAACGCCCGTGTACGAGGAGCGGCGAGGAAATAGACAAGCTGTTGAAAAATTGGAAAGACTGCCCACTGCCAGGAAAGAAGCAAAAGGCGCCAGAGCCGGGAAAGAAGCGAAAGGCGCCAGAGCCGCTGCTGAAGGTATGGAAAACGAGGTCTGTTTTCTGGGACTTGCCGTACTGGAAGATCCACCGTGTGCCTCACAGCCTTGATGTCATGCATATCACGAAGAACGTGTGCGAGAGTCTGCTTGGTACCCTGCTCAACATGCCAGAGAGGACCAAAGATGGGCCGAAAGCAAGGGCAGACTTGAAATCAATGGGCATCAGGCAGGAGCTTCACGCTAATGATGATGATGATGATGATGATGATGATGAGGCGAAGCAGGACACAGAAAGTCGTCGCAAAGGCAAAAAGGCCAAGAAGACCGGAAATGACTACCCTCCCGCGTGCTTCACTCTAAGTCAGGAGGAGATCGAGCAGTTTTTCACCTGCCTCCTAGGAGTAAAACTTCCTTACGGTTACGCGGGGAAGATAAGCAGATACCTAGACCCAGCGAAGCAGAAGTTCAGCGGGATGAAGTCTCATGACTGTCACGTGCTGATGACGCAGATACTTCCAGTTGCAATCCGTGGGATCATGGACGCGCACGTTCGTGAAACGCTATTTGGCCTATGCAACTTTTTCGACGTCATCTCTCGGAAGTCGATTGGCGTGAGGCAACTCAGAAGGCTACAGGAACAGATCGTGGTGATACTATGCGAGCTTGAGATGTACTTCCCGCCCGCATTCTTCGATGTTATGGTGCATCTGCTGGTCCATATCGTGGAGGATATCATCCAACTCAGGCCGACGTTCCTGCACAGCATGATGCCGTTCGAAAGGATGAATGGTGTCATCAAAGGATACGTTCGGAACATGTCACGTCCAGAGGGAAGTATAGCCAGGGGCTTTCTGACCGAAGAGTGCATCTCCTACTGCACGAATTATCTAGGCATCGAGAACCCCGTTGGTCTGCCCGTCAACAGGCACCTCGGCAGGCTCGCTGGATGGGGTCACCGTGAGGGTCGCCGCGAAATGCATGTCGACTTCGAGGGTCGACTCGCCTACTTTGAAAGAGCAAACCTAGTCGCGCTACAACACATAGACGCGGTCGATCCTTGGGTGGTAGAGCACAAAACCTTTATTGAGAAGACGTACAATGACCGAGGCCAACAGAGGACGGACGGAGATATACTCAAAGAGCACAACTCATGTTTCACGCGTTGGTTCAAGCAGAAGCTTCTATCGTACCCTTTACATGAAGATTCTTCCGTGGAAGAACAACTCATATTCACCTTGTCATAGGGCGCTGAGCACAACCTGATGACCTATGAGGCGTACGATATCAACGGCTACACATTCTACACCGAGGACAAGGACATGAAGAGCGATGGTTATCAGAACTCCGGGGTAACGATGGAATCCTACGCCGGTAAGGACAAGGACAGATACTACGGAAGGATCGAGGAGATCTGGGAGCTGAGCTACGCTGGAGAGAATGTGCTGATGTTCCGTGTCAGATGGGCCAAGAGCGTCCTAAAAGAAGACCGATATTTCACCACCATGGTTATACCCGAAGCCAAATCCAAGACCGCGGGCGCAAATGTCACCACGAAAAATGAGCCATGGGTACTGGCTTCCCAAGTGGACCAATGCTTCTTCATTACCAACCCGCCAAAGCCCAGTCATGTTGTCGTGAGGAGAGGCAAAAGGAAGATCATCGGAATGGATGGAGTAGCCAATGAGCAAGACTTCGACAAGTACGGCGACTCGAGGATCGAACATGACGACGATGATGAAGTAGCAGCATACACCACAAGAAGAAGCAGGACCACCCTACCTAAAGGACGTCCGTTCCACAGAAGAACTCCATTTGCGAAAAAGAAGGGCAAGAAGATTGTGAACAGATAGCTAGCTAAGATCGATTGTATTTAAATCGTAGCCTTCATTTCTCGATTGTATTTCATGGGCACTTTTTGAACTATCATGAATATTTTTAAATTTCATGGACACTCGATCTCGATCCCCCTCCATCTCGATCGCTATCCCACCTCGCCAGATCTGGTCCCCCTCGCCGCCGAGCACCCCCCGGTCCACCGGCCGCCGCCGCGGACCTCCCGCACCCTCGATTCCCCTACTCAACCGCCGCCGCCGACCCCCCGCACACCCCTCCCCTACTCAACCGCCACCGCCGACCCCCCTCACCCTCGATTCCCCTA
>NC_041383.1:654954090-654954640 GCF_002162155.2 Triticum dicoccoides | reverse complement strand
CACCCTCCCCCGCTCCACCGGCATTATTGTTTGATGATATTTTAGAAAAAATTATTACTGTCTTATAAAAAAAATATTACTGTTATGATTTAAACAAGTTTGAACATATTTAAACACAAATAAGTATCAAACAGCATTTTAAATGCATAAAAAAAAATTGTGGAGCCTGGGAATCGAACCCAGGACCTCCTGGTGTGAGAACTGGCTGCTTACCAGTCGAGCTAGTAGAGGGAACTTGATGTCGATCAGGTCAGGTGGAAGATAACCTGTTGGCTCGAGCAGAAATCAAAAAAAAAATACTAATGGCACACTAGGGCGAGGTGCGCCATTAGTATGGATGTACTTATGGCGCACCGTGGCGTGGTGCGGCATTAGTATTGTGCCTCCCCCATCCATATCCTGGCCCAAACCGCCCTCGCCCTCGATCCCCTCTCTCTCCCTCGCCCTCGCCCTCGATCCCCTTCCCCTCTCCTCTCCCGACGCCGCTGCCCCGCCGCCTCGACGCCGCCCCGTCGTCCTCGTCTCTGCCCGACGCCCCGCCGCCGCGACG
>NC_041383.1:654904925-654953599 GCF_002162155.2 Triticum dicoccoides | reverse complement strand
CTCCTCTCCCCCTCCTCTCCCCCTCTCCATATCGTCTTGATCAGTAGAAAATTGGGGATTTTTTGTTAGACATGATAATTAGGTGCTAACGGAACCACTTTAGATCTTCATTGCCATCAAATGGCATAATACCAAAACGATTTTTCCCTGACATAAGCCTTTTAACATTGAGCAGGGTCTAATTAGGCTTGTAATTATAGGCTAGTAGCTTGGGGGTACCAATGTTTAGATTTCGTGCATTACGCTTAACATAAGTATGATCTAACCCACGCAATTAGAACACCACAGTACTACATTAAATAGTAGGAGGAGGCATTTTGCTGTCATTGGCTTTACGGCGAGGTCTCGTGCCTGCAGTGCTCGATGCATGCGTGGTGAAGGCTCGGTGTAGCTGCCATGATATAGGGGGCAGCAGCAGGGTCCAAGAGCCTCACTGGCATGACCCTCGTGGCAGCCGGTGGTGGAGATGCTGCAGGGAAGAGGTAGGGATGCATGAGCGCCACCAACACTGACCTCGTGTTGGCCAACAGGAGTAGACAGACGTCTTGCTGATCCCCTTTAGTGCTCTACTGCTCTTTTAGGACCAGTGGTTCAGTATAGAGTGTTTAACCCATGTATGTATCTGTATTCCAAAGGGGCATGACCTCCCCCTTCTATTTGTGGCACCAAGGGTCCAGGATCCTAAACCATCGTTGGTTATGGGTGCCCCGATCAAAGCACAAACGTTAGAGGAGACTTTGTCCTCTGTTTTTTCTCGGATTATTATATGGTTAGATCATATACAGCAAAACGGTATATGTTCCTCTCCCCCTCCTCTCCCCCTCTCCAAAATGTTAGAGGAGACTTAGCATTTTGAATTTTTAACATGTAAAGTAGCTAGCAGTTAATGTTTGCAAAGTAGCTAGCAGAGTCTGTTAGACATGTCTTTCTTTTTTTACCTATACAGCAAAACTCATATATCAAAGTAGCAGAGTCTGTTGGACATATATGCCCTTATGGACTAAATTTCTGTACAATAGGACTGTTGGAATTTCACGTGATCTATTTGCAATCAGAGGAACAGTTGATGTTAGCATTATTACGATGTAAGCAGCAAATTCAGTCTACAAGTATTTGCTAATAACCTGAGTCTAGTTTCCATATTGTCGGTATGTGTCTGGTTCGTATAGTGTTCTATCTCTAGTCTACCATAATTTGTTCAAGACTAAAGATTATGTTGTGTATCATCTATCATGTAAACGTGAAATTGACCCCTTGGAAAATAATTTATTCATAAAGAGGAGATAACAATGAATAATGAGCTATATTTATCAAGGCAGAAAATAAGCAGGCCCCTTGGAAAAAAACATCATATACCAACCAATTCATAGCTAGAGTGAATCAAAAATGATTTGCACTTAAGATGGTAATTAATGGCTAAATAACAATATCCTTAACCGTGTTGCCAAACTAGGCCTTAGCAGTTAAGTCTTAACATGGTTTGCATTCATTTGCAATTACACTTGTTTTTGCCTCCACTTGATGGAGACGGCAGCTTCCGTTTACCTGAAACGAGTCTTCTTGTTTTGCGGTGCTCATTTTTTTCTAAGTGCACTGCAGTACTTGTTCCTTTGTGCACCATAAGTAAAACTAGCTAATTTTATGAAAATGTATCATGTCACTATCCGTGACTCTCTCTTTTTAAGTTGTGATGAAGGCTTATATTGTCTGACCTCTTCACATGCCAATGTATTTTCCATGTTGTGATGAAGGCCTTTTTTTGCCTTGTCCACCCGAGAGTCCCTTGAGTTTGCTGGAATGTCGATTAACTTCCGTTCCAGCAAATTCGGGTACTCCATATGTCCTATTTTCAGCAAAGGTCATGCTGAAATTTTCCGTGAATTTTAGCATGACTTTGCTAAAAATAGGACATATGGGGTACTTGTGACTAATGCATGGGCCGGGGTACTTGTGACTAATGATGAAAGCTTAGGCTTTTAGGGTGCCTCGGTGTTGAAAACCCCTCAATGATAAAAGCTTAGCTTTTAGGATGCCTCGGTGTCAACAAACCCTAAATGATGAGACCATGATCTTGTTCCTTGACAATAACCAACTTTTTGACCAAACTTTGTTCCTATTTAGAGAGAAACATGGCCAACAACGATGAGGCCGGGGGTTCGGGCGGCAAGGCATTCTGGGAGCTGTCCCGGGAGATGGAGGAACAACCTCACTTGTATGAGGACGCCACCTTCCCCACCGATCCTGAGACCACTGATGGTACCGCCGAGGATGACCCCACTGATGCCACCACTGTTGGTGCCGCCGAGGATGACCCCACTGATGCCACCATTGATGGTGCCGCCAAGGATGCTACCACTGATGATGGCGGCGCACGCACAGATGGCAGCCAATCGAAGAGGCAACGGAAGGACCAGCGCCCGACCGTGCTCCGCACCCTCAAGGAGGAAGTTACTGAAGTGGACTCCGACAGGAATCCAACGGCGCCCGAACGAATAGTCAAGGGGTACTCGCTTCAGCTCGGGTGCATTCTCCGGAGCACCGTCTCGATCAACACTGAGAACCTGAGGCATCCTGACCGAGGGAATTTGCGCAACCTCCTCTTCACGAAGCTGCACAAACGATACAAGTTCCCCGCTGATTTTCAAAACACAAGCCTCAAAGGGAATAAAGTGAACAATGCTGCCCTCACGATGATGAGCAAGGCCCTATCTACTTGGAAAAGCAATGTGAAGAGAATGATCGAGAAAGGTGAGAGTTATGAGAAGATCAAGGAGAAAAATCCTTCGATCACCGAAGATGACTACAACGACTTCAAGATCAATTGCTCGAGCACCGCAAACTCCCAATCAAGTCAGTGGGGGAAAGAAATGCGGGAGCTGAACTTAGGGGAACACAAACTCGGTCCCGGCGGTTACAGAGTGGCGGAGCCTATATGGGACAAGGAGGACGCGGAGCGTGCCGAGCAAGGCCTACCGCCCTGCTTCAAGAAATACAGTGGTAACAAGCAGACCAGGAACTATGTCAGGGCCCGGTACAAGGAGGACCCGATAACAAAGGAGCTTACCATGGATCCGAAGACCAGGGCGCTTGAGCTTGTTCTGGTAAGGAATACACCCCCGAGTAATTAGCTCCATATGGTTGCATTCTAATTAATGAAGCCAAATTTCTAAATGGTTCACATTCCTTCCGCAGGTGACTGAAAGCAGTAGCGCGGGGTCGACTAAGAGCAACCCTTGGGACACCACTCTAAATAGGGCGTTGAATGTAATGAAGAACAAGGATAAGCTCAGTAAGCCGACGTCAGCTGGTCTTGTGGCCGGCAAAGGCTTGTCCACAAAATGGGGGTCATACTATACCGCTGGTGTGCGGAAGGAGAAAAAGACCAGCTCGGAAAGCCAGGCGCGCGAGGTTCAAGAACTCAAGGCACAGGTGGCGCGGATTCCGGAGATTATCCAAGAGCAAGTGCAACAACAACTCGGAGCAACGGTCACCGCCATGGTGCCTACCTTGATCCAGGGGTTGAGTGCGTGGATTGCGGGCGGCCAACAGGGGCCGCCCCCGATTCCTAGCTTCGCGGCCAGCAACTCGCAGAATGCGATGGCGGGGCCATTGGTGTCTCCGGCGGAGGCGGCATTGGTGTCTCCGATGCCGGCATATGATCTTAATGCACCCGGGTGTACGCCGGCCGGCACCTCTGTAGCAAGCGGCCCCTCCGTCAACTGCACGCCCGCCGTTGGCGGTGCCTCGACATTAGACGAGCTCGACGACATCATCACGGTAACTAATTAAGCCTCTCTCGGTTGAGGACTTCATCTTCTTGCCTTTGACTGGGCATCCCTGATGCCCTACATGTTTTCGCAGGGCGCCGCTGACGTTCCGTGCACTCTCCTGCACTTCGTGAACAACGAGTTGGTCGATGTCGCCAAGGGCAAAATCGTTCAACCGGGCAACCCCTTGTTCCACGGTACCCAGATGCCACCCAACTTGTTTAGGGTTGAACTGGTTCGGGTGCTGCCAGGCTGCGACGAGTTGTTACCTCTGATTCGACCCGTCGGGGCCGACGATGATGACGTGATGACCCTCAGCGCCTGCCTGAGCTGGCCCCTGCTTTGGCCGAAGAGCCAGATTCGTTTGGGGGTGGGGGACACCACCCCAAAGACAACACCGCCAGTCGTGCCGGCGCCAAGTTGGCCCCATGGCAAGACCGCCGCAACAGTGCCGGACATCCCTATGCCACTGGATCCAAACATGCATATGGCACAGGATCAGAACGACGATGACGACGATACATTTGGCAACGTCGATCAGTACTTTGCCGAACATGGGTACGATGGCGACTTCATGGGGCCTCCTTCTCAAGAACCCAACCCAACAAAAGACGTGCGCGATCTAGCTGGTACCGCGGAGAAGCCAAGTTGCAACAAGCGTCGTCTGCCGTTCAGCTCTCAGGAGACGCCTCCAGCTGCCGAGTTCACCGAGCCTCAGATAGGCGAGGTGCGAAATATTATCAGCCCAAGCACACTCAAGAAGGCGGTCTGTGAGCAGAACTCGGTCCCATTACAGGAGAAGAAGAAGGCACGCAAAAGAAAGACTAACAAGGGTGCGAGCCAGCCAGCACCGAGTACGATCCGTGCTCAGGACGGGCCACCTTCACCCGAGGATATCTCAAGGAGGGTGCATGTGGCGGGTAGGGCGATGCTACCGACAAATATGCTCAATGCTGCAACCGGTGCTATGTGGAGTCTGCATGACAATGTTCTTTCTTTGGAGAAGCGGCGTCTCAGAGAGAAGGATGTGGCGTACCCGGTTTTAGCGGCCAAGGTGCCAGAGGGCAAGGGCTTTGTGGATAACTCCATCGGGCGTACGATCGTCCTGCAGTTTGATGACATCCACGCTATGATGAACCTTCATCCGCTGCACTACACCTTCGTTCGGCTATTTTCGCTGAGTATGGAGATGCGGATCATTCGCGACAAGACCCCGGACATCGTGATAGTCGACCCCTTCTACATGTGTGCCAAGATCTTGGGCAGCGTTGGGGACCGGCAAGTCGCGAGTTCTTACCTCGAAGGCGTCATTCTGGCAAACCAAGATAAGGATAACTTCCTCGTGCCTTACTTTCCTGAGTAAGTCCTCCCCTCAACCGGCCCGTAACATATGAATTCTTAGATTTCGCTCGTTTTTCTTTTAACATTCCGTGTTTTCTGCAGTGACACACATTGCACGCTCATCCTCCTAAGCCCCAAATATTCCATGGCCACGTATTTCGACCCGGACCGTCAGTCGAACGTAGACTACACAAATGTCAAGAAGGTTCTTGATGATGTTCTCCCCGGCTATGCCAAATCTGGAGGCACCTTCACCAGGCCTATTCGTAAGTACGGCAAGCACGTGTTCTCCCACAATACGACGTTCTGCTGCGTCAAGCAGCCGCATGGCGGTCAGAAGGGTGCCTACTACGCCATCCATCACATGCGGGCGATCGTACGGGACCATCATCAACTTCTGCTACCGAGTAAACTCAAAGATTGGGCCGCGAGCGTGTCGGCAATCCAGGACGCGGACATCAGACAAGAATTCTTTCGCATCTAGTCGGAGTTTGCGGAAATCATCCATCAAGATGTCCTTCGTACCTCGGGGTAGTTCTACCTCAGAAATCAACCGTCCAACAGTGACATCGACACAATGCTACAAATGCAGGCTGACAACGCCCGTTCTTTCATGACTCCCACGATAGACGGCGGCTTCATCCACGCTTCGGTCCCTTGAGTTGAGTCGAAAGCAGTGATGCTGTGTCTAGTTCTAAAACATCGATTGGCTCATGTTGTAATTAAACTTTAATGAACTTGTAGTATGTCTCTTTGGTTTCGAGAGTCGTTCAACTTAGATGTAATCGATGCTATTAATGTCTTGCTTTTCTCTTCCGATCGTTCTGTTGCATACTTATATATTGCTTATGTATTGTCTGTGAATTGGTACTAACGTTTCGTTTGGCTAGTGCATAGCGATGCCGTCAAATGTCGTGTACAAGGGTAAGGTTCCCGGAGTCTACGACGACTGGGAGGAGTGTCGGAGACAGGTTCACCGATTCAGCGGTAACAGTTACAAAGGGTACACCACTAGGGCCGAGGCCGAATCTAGATACGCCCGCTATCTAGCGGGAGAGGGGAGGGAGCGTTGGAGGAACCAGATGAAGACGAGTTTCATCATGATGATGCTCATCGTGATGACCGCAGCTCTCTTCTATGTGATGGTAGTTTAGATGATCGATATCGACTTGTAATGTGAAGACAAACTTGCTACTCGCGGTCTCGAGACTTGTAATATAATGTTCTATCTTTGTTCGGTCTTTTCAATTCGGAGACTAATATGATGAATTGTCTTCAGAGACTAATCTTCTATTGTATTTGATGAATCTGTTGTTGATGTGTGCTGTCTATATTTTGTCCAATTATACATTTTGTAACCTGTGCAAAAAACAGAAAATAAAAAAATAAAAAAACCTAATATTCATACTAATGGCGCATCACAACACAGTGCGCCATTAGTATGCCAAAGGATACTAATGGCGCATCATTAAACAGTGCGCCATTAGTATGCCGAAGTTACTAATGGCGCATCTTGCTGTTGTGCGCCATTAGTATGCCAAAGCACCTGGGTATACATGGCCCCCTGGGAGGCATACTAATGGCGCACTGTTGTATATACTAATGGCGCATCCGGTGGTGCGCCATTAGTATACCAGATACTAATGGCGCACCAGTGGTGCGCCATTAGTAAAATATACTAATGGCGTGGCACTAATGGCGCACCACTAATGCGCCATTAATGGCCAAATTAGGTGCGCCATTAGTAGGCCTTTTCCTAGTAGTGCACCCTGCTACCATCCCTCGGCCGCAGACATTGAGATTCCTGGTTTTTAAATTCTAGTAAATCCAAAACTTGTCTGAAATTCATGAAACTTGGCATGCTATCATGGAGTGGTGATGTCTACTACACAACCTTCTTCTTGTAGACGTTGTTCGGCCTCCAAGTGCAGAGGTTTGTAGGACAGTAGCAAATTTCTTTAAAGTGATGACCTAAGGTTTATCAATCTGTGGGAGACGTAGGATGAAGATGGTCTCTCTCAAACAACCCCACAACCAAATAACGAAGAGTCTCTTGTGTCCCCAACACACCCAATACAATGGTAAATTGTATAGGTGCACTAGTTCAGCGAAGAGATGGTGATACAAGTGCAATATGGATGGTACATATAGGTTTTTGTAATATGAAAATATAAAAACAGCAAGGTAGCAAGTGGTAAAAGTGAGCGTAAACGGTATTGCAATGCTAGGAAAGAAGGCCTAGGGTTTATACTTTTACTAGTGCAAGTTCTCTCGACAAGGATAACATAATTAGATCATATAACAATCCCTCAACATGCAACAAAGTATCACTCCAAAGTCACTAATAGCGGAGAACAAACGAAGAGATTATTGTAGGGTACGAAACCACCTCAAAGTTATTCTTTCCAATCAATCCATTGGGCTATTCCTATAAGTGTCACAAACAGCCCTAGAGTTTGTAGTAAAATAACATCTTAAGAATCATATCAACCAAAACCCTAATGTCACCTAGATACTCCAATGTCACCACAAGTATCCGCGGGTATGATTATACGATATGCATCACATAATCTCAGATTCATCTATTCAAACCAACACAAAGAACTTCATAGAGTGCCCAAAGTTTCTACCGGAGAGTCAAGACGAAAACGTGTGCCAACCCCTATGCATAGATTCCCAAGGTCACGGAACCCGCAAGTTGATCACCAAAACATACATCAAGTGGATCAATAGAATACCCCATTGTCACCACGGGTATCCCACACAAGACATACATCAAGTGTTCTCTAATCCTTAAAGACTCGATCCGATAAGATAACTTCAAAGGGAAAACTCGATCCATTACAAGAGGGTAGAGGGGGAGAAACATCATAAGATCCAACTATAATAGCAAAGCTCGCGGTACATCAAGATCATGCCATATCAAGAACATGAGAGAGAGAGAGAGATATCAAACACATAGCTACTGGTACATACCCTCAGCCCCGATGGTGAACTACTCCCTCCTCATCATGGAGAGAGCCGGGATGATGAAGATGGCCACTGGTGATGGATCCCCCCTTCGGCAGTGTGACAGAATAGGGTCCCGATTGGGTTTTGGTGGCTACAGAGGCTTGCGGTGGCGCAACTCCCGATTTAGGTTATTTTCTAGAGGTTTTGGGATTTATAGAAGAGGTTGGCGTAGAGAACAAGTCAGAGGCCCCACGGAGAGTCCACGAGGCAGGGGGCGCACCCTGGGGGGCTCCCTCCGCCCTCTTGGGGCCCACGGGACTCCCCTCCAATAACTCTTTGTTCCACTATTTTTTATATTTTCTAGAAAAAACCTCCGTTGATTTTCAGCGCATTCCGAGAACTTTTATTTCTGCACAAAACAACACCACAACAGTTTTGCTGAAAACATCGTCAGTCCGGGTTAGTTCTAACCAAATCATACCAAAATCATGTAGAAATATTATAAACAAGGCATGAATACATAAAAAATTATAGATACGTTGGAGAGGTATCAGCATCCCCAAGCTTAATTCCTGCTCGTCCTCGAGTAGGTAAATGATAAAAACAGAATTTTTGATGTGGAATGCTACCTAACATATTTATTAATGTAATCTTCTCTATTGTGGTAAGAATATTCATATCCATAATATTCAAAACAAAAGTTTAATATTTACATGAAAACAATAATACTTCAAGCATACTAACAAAGAAATCATGTCTTCTCAAAATAACATAGCCAAAGAAAGCTATCCCTACAAAATCATATAGTCTGGCTATGTTCTATCTTCATCATACAAAATATTTAAATCATGCACAACCCTGATGACAAGCCAAGCAATTGTTTCATACTTTTGATGTTCTCAGACTTTTTCAATCTTCACGCAATACATGAGCGCGAGCCATGGATATAGCACTATAGGTGGAATAGAATGGTGGTTGTGAAGAAGATAAAAAGAGGAAGATAGTCTCACATCAACGACTAGGCGTATCAACGGGCTATGGAGATGCCCATCAATAGATATCAATGTGAGTGAGTAGGGATTGCCATGCAACGGATGCACTAGAGCTATAAGTGTATGAAAGCTCAAAAAGAAACTAAGTGGGTGTGCATCCAACTCGCTTGCTCATGAAGACCTAGGGCATTTTGAGGAAGCCCATCATTGGAATATACAAGCCAAGTTCTATACTGAAAAATTCCCACTAGTATATGAAAGTGACAACATAGGAGAC
Organism: Triticum dicoccoides; assembly: GCF_002162155.2. Lineage (NCBI taxonomy): Eukaryota > Viridiplantae > Streptophyta > Magnoliopsida > Poales > Poaceae > Triticum > Triticum dicoccoides. The sequence continues at coordinate 654,944,270 of NC_041383.1, read as the reverse complement.
TCTCTATCATGAAGATCATGGTGCTACTTTGAAGCACAAGTTTGGTAAAAGGATAGTAGCATTGCCCCTTCTCTCTGTTCTCTCATTTTTTTGGGCCTTCTCTTTTTTGCCTTTTTTTATTTTTCGTCCGGAGTCTCATCCCGAATTGTGGGGGAATCATAGTCTCCATCATTCTTTCCTCACTGGGACAATGCTCTAATAATGATGATCATCACACTTTTATTTACTTACAAATCAAAAATTACAACTCGATACTTAGAAAAAAATATGACTCTATATGAATACCCCCGGCGGTGTATCGTGATGTGCAATGAATCAAGAGTGACATGTATGAAAGAATTATGAAAGGTGGCTTTGCCAAAAATATGATGTCAACTACATGATCATGCAAAGCAATATGGCAATGATGGAGCGTGTCATAATAAACGGAACGGTGGAAACTTGCTTGGCAATATATCTCGGAATGGCTATGGAAATGCCATAATAGGTAGGTATGGTGGCTGTTTTGAGGAAGGTAATGGTGGGTGTATGGTACCGGCGAGAGTTGTGCGATACAAGAGAGGCTAGCAACGGTGGAAAGGTGAGAGTGCGTATAATCCATGGACTCAACATTAGTCATAAAGAACTCACATACTTATTGCAAAAATCTATTAGTTATCAAAACGAAGTACTACGTGTATGCTCCTAGGGGGGTATATTGGTAGGAAAAGACCATCGCTCATCCCCGACCACCACTCATAATGAAGACAATCAAAAAAATAAATCATGCTCCGACTTCATCACATAACGGTTCACCATACGTGCATGCTACAGGAATCACAAACTTTAACACATTTATCTCTCAAATTTACAACTACTCCACTAACATGACTCTAATATTACCATCCTCATATCTCAAAACAATCATAAGGAATCAAACTTCTCATAGTTTTCAATGCACATTATATGAAAGTTTTTATTATATCCCTCTTGGATGCCCATCATATTAGGACTAAATTTATAACCAAAGCAAATTACCACGCTGTTCTAAAAGACTCTCAAAATAATATAAGTGAAGCATGAGAGTTCATCTATTTCTTCAAATTAAACCACCACCGTGCTCTAAAAATATATAAGTGAAGCACTAGAGCAAATGACAAACTACTCCAAAAGATATAAGTGAAGATCAATGAGTAGTCGAATAATTATGTAATTATCTGCAGACTATCTAACATTTAAGGAATTCATTTCTTGGGATATTATTCAAACATCAAGCAAAACAAAATAAAATAAATTGATGCTCCAAGCAAAACACATATCATGTGGTGAATAAAAATATAGCTCCAAGTAAAGTTACCGATGAACGAAGACGAAAGAGGGGATGCCATCCGGGGCATCCCCAAGCTTAGGCTCTTGGTTCTCCTTGAATATTACCTTGGGGTGCCTTGGGAATCCCCAATCTTAGGCTCTTGCCACTCCTTATTCCATAGTCCATTGAATCTTTACCCAAAACTTGAAAACTTCACAACACAAAACTGAACAGAAAACTCGTAAGCTCCGTTAGTATAAGAAAATAAATCACCACTTTTGGTACTGTTGTGAACTCATTCTAAATTCATATTGGTGTTATATATACTGTATTCCAACTTCTCTATGGTTCATACCCTCTGATACTATTCATAGTTTCATCAAAATAAGCAAACAACACATAGAAAACAGAATCTGTCAAAAACAGAACAGTCTGTACTAATCTGTAACTCTCGAATACTTCTTAACTCCAAAAATTCTGAAACAAATATTTCCACCTGAGAAATTTGTGCACCAATCCATAGCAAAAAGAGTCAGGTCAAAATCATGTTTCAATAAGATTCTGGAAATTATTTACTGAGCGCAAAAGTTTCTGATTTTCAGCAGGATCAACACAACTATCACCACAAGCTATCCTAAAGGCTTTACTTGGCACTTTATTGAAACAAAATCTATAAAAATTATTACTACAGTATCATAATCATGTGGACACACAAAAATAGTAAGGGTAAATATTGGCTTGTCTCCCAACAAGGGCTTTTCTTTAATGCCATTCTAGCGAGGCATGATGATTTCAATGATGCTCACATAAAAGATAAGAATAGAAACATAAGGGAGCATCATGAAGAATATGACTAGCACATTTAAGTCTAACCCACTTCCTATGCATATGGATTTTGTGAGCAAACAACTTATGGGAACAGTAATCAACTAGCATAGGAAAGCAAAACAAGCATATCTTCAAGATTTTCAACACATAGAGAGGAAACTTGATATTATTGCAATTCCTACAAGCATATGTTCCTCCTTCATAATGATTTTCAATAGCATAATGAATGAATTCAACAATATAACCATCACATAAATCATTCTTTTCATGATCTACAAGCATAGAAAAGTTACTACTCTCCACATAAGCAAATTTATTCTCATTCGGAATAGTGGGAGCAAATTCAACAAAATAACTATCATGTGAGGCATAATCCAATTGAAAATCAAAATCAAGATGACAAGTTTCATGGTTATCATTCTTTATAGCATACATGTCATCACAATAATTATCATGGATAGCAACTTTATCCTCATAATCAATTGGAACCTCTTCCAAAATAGTGGATTCATCACGAAATAAAGTCATGACCTCTCCAAATCCACTTTCATCAAAATTGTGAAAAGATTCAACATCCTCCAAATTAGTGGGATCATTACTTCCTAAAGTCGACACTCTTCTAAACCCACTTTCATCAATATAATCATCATAAATAGGAGGCATGCTATCATCAAAACAAATTTGCTCATCAAGACTTGGGGGACTAAAAATATCATCTTCATCAAACATAGCATCCCCAAGATTGTGGTTTTGCATATCATTAGCATCATGGATATTCAAGGAATTCATACTAACAACATTGCAATCATGCTCACCGTTCAAAGATTTAGTGCCAAACATTTTAATGCATTCTTCTTCTAACACTTGGGAACAATTTCCCTTTCCATCATTTTCATGAAATACATTAAGAAGACGAAGCATATGTGGCAACCTCAATTCCATTTTTTGTAGTTTTATTTTATAGACTAAACTAGTGATAAAACAAGAAACTAAAAGATTCAATTACAAGATATAAAGATATACCTTCAACCACTAACCTCCCCGGCAACGGCGCCAGAAAAGAGCTTGATGTCTACTACATAACCTTCTTCTTATAGACGTTGTTGGGCCTCCAAGTGCAGAGGTTTGTAGGATAGTAGCAAATTTACCTCAAGTGATGACCTAAGGTTTATCAATTCGTGGGGGGCGTAGGATGAAGATGGTCTCTCTCAAACAACCCTGCACCCAAATAACGAAGACTCTCTTGTGTCCCCAACACACCCAATACAATGGTAAATTGTATAGGTGCACTAGTTCGGAGAAGAGATGGTGATACAAGTGCAATATGGATGGTAGATATAGGTTTTTGTAATCTGAAAATATAAAAACAGCAAGGTAGCAAGTGGTAAAAGTGAGCATAAACGGTGTTGCAATGCTAGGAAACAAGGCATAGGGTTCATAGTTTCACTAGTGCAAGTTCTCTCAACAAGGATACCATAATTAGATCATATAACAATCCCTCAACATGCAACAAAAATTCACTCCAAAGTCACTAATAGTAGGGGACAAATGAAGAGATTATTGTAGGGTATGAAACCACCTCAAAGTTATTCTTTTCGATCAATCCATTGGGCTATTCCTATAAGTGTCACAAACAACCCTAGAGTTCATAGTAAAATAACACCTTAAGACACATATCAACCAAAACCCTAATGTCACCTAGATACTCCAATGTCACCACAAGTATCCGCGGGTATGATTATATGATATGCATCACACAATCTCAGATTCATTTATTCAAACCAACAAAAAGAACTTCATAGAGTGCCCCAAAGTTTCTACCGGAGAGTCAAGATGAAAATGTGTGCCAACCCCTATGTATAGATTCCACGAGGCATGGGGCGCGCCCTAGGGGGGGGAGGGGGGGCTCCACCCTCATGGGGCCCACGGGACTCCCCTCCGGAATTCTTTGTTCCAGTATTTTTTACATTTTCCAAAAAAAATCTCTGTTGATTTTCAGCGCATTCTAAGAACTTTTATTTCTGCACAAAAACAACAACACAGTAGTTCTGCTGAAAACAACGTCAGTCCGAGTTAGTTCTAACCAAATCATACAAAAATCATGTAGAAATATTATAAACATGGCATGAATACATCAAAAATTATAGATACATTGGAGACGTATCAAGCGGCATCAACATGCCATGGTAAATTTTTTATGCCATTTGGGCTAGGTTTGGGGATATGCTTCTCACAAACCAGAGCTTCTCACAACAAGCCTGATGGTTTCAGTAGGGAACGTCCCACCTTTGGGGACGAAATGATATCCGCTACCTCTTATTGCTTTCGAAAAATTTCTAGTGTCAACATAGTACAACATGAGTGTTGTGTCAATTTTTAGGATTTTTCGGGGTTCGTTTTGACATTTTTATGCATTAATTGAGTTTTCGATGCAGTCATGTGCATAATTCAAATTTGAACCACATGCACATGCTCTAATGCATATAAATTGGTTGAAAATTCAAATATGTGTCCTTGGTTGCATGCTCAGGTCCCATGCAGGAAATGAGAATGAATCACAAACACCCTGCCACCGTCACTCGGCCACAGACATTGAGATTCCTGGTTTTCAAATTCTAGTAAATCCAAAACTCGTCTAAAATTCATGAAACTTGGCATGCTATCATGGAGTGGCATCAACATGTCGTGGTAAATTTTTTGTCCCATTGGGGGCAGGTTTGGGTATAAGCTTCTTAGAAACCAGAGCTTCTCATAGCAAGCCTGATGGTTTCTGTAGGGAACGTCCCTCCTTTGGGGACGAAATGATATCCACTGCCTCTTATTGCTTTCAATTTTTTTCCAGTGTGTCAACAGAGAACAACAGGAGTGTTGTGTCAATTTTTGGAATTTTTCGGGGTTCATTTGGACATTTTTATGCATTAATTGGGGTTTTGATGCATTTACGTGCATAATTGAAATTTGAATTACATGCACATTCTCCAGTGCATATAAATTGGTTGGAAATCAAATCTGTGTCCTTGGGTGCATGCTTAGGTCCCATGCAAGAAATGGGAATGAATTTCAAACACCAGGGCACCATTGATTGCCGGCAAAATATTGAGATACTTTGTTTTTAAATTCTAGTAAATCCAAAACTCGTCTGAATTCATGAAACTTGGCATGCTATCATGGAATGGCACCCGACATGTTGTGGTATTTTTCATGTCCATTTTGAGAGAAGGCGCACTCGAATAATTGCCGACAAAGGCATTTTGAAACAAATAGCTGCCACTTTAATATCTTAAACATTTGTATAATTCAAATCATGTGCGTTCTGTTAACCATTTACGTGACACCACGTGTCTTGGTTTTATTGGCTATAGGAGGTGCTGTGCAGACAACTGCTTGACTGAACGAGAGGCATGCGAGCGTAGTCCGGTGTGCAGGCTGACTGGGAGGCTCACCAGGAAGCGTGCGAGCTGTTCAACGCAGGATTTGTGCATCTATTCAACGCAAACGGTTCAGATTGAATACGATATGCAAATTAAAGCCAGACTTCGGCGCTAAGCCAAAAGACACTGCGATTTATCAAAATATGCAGCTAAAAATCACTAGCACTATCTAATTCATGGGCGTGTTCGCTACACACTCACTGTACGGGGTAAAGTCTATTTTGAACCTTGAACTCATAGGGTTTGTCGGAACCGAACCGTGACGTCTGAATCCCTGAAATCGGTACCCTCATCTCTTTAATCCCGGTCAATATCAACCCTGAACCTGTTTGGTGCACCGGGAAAATATCCATCCCACTCAGTATCACAGTTTACTGTCGCCGACGTCCATGCCCCACATGTCATTAATACATCCTCTGTCCTCAATCTCGTCCACTCTTTCTCCTAAAAAATAGCGCCGGTCCAGCCTCTGCCTCGTCCACTTCCTCCTCAACTGCGCTGGCTCTAGCACGACGTCGCCGACGCCAGCACGGGCGGCAAGGCGACAGAGGAGGGACAGGAGCTGCAGGGGGACGGACCGTGATGGCATGTGCATCTACATGGTGGAACAATGCATGCACGTGATGTGGGAGAGTGGCACGGCGTGAGCAGCTTGGTTGATGTGCCGGACCTGCATGCCGACGATCTTTGTCACGACGTTGGCCGCCATGAGGTGCACAACGCGGCGTGTGCGTACATCGGCTGCATGGGTCTGCTCGACTTCGTGTTCGAGTCCTCGGTACGCGAACTGCACCTTGATTGTGAGTAACAAAACTCAGGGCTAGTTCTGCCGTACGAGACAATGACCGTGTCGGCGCATCCCACCATGGTCGATTACGCACAACCCCAAGACGAGTCGTCGTCGAGTACACTATTGTGCAAAGCTGACTCAGCCAATGATTTTGGTATTCCAGCGTATTCATGTATGTAGAAGCCAACTTTGAAGTTGGTAGGCATGTGGATTGATTTGCCAGGAGCTACCTGACATACGTAGTGATTTACACGCCGGCTAGCTTGATCAATATGTCCCGGCGGAACTCAGCTAGCTAGCAGCCGTTCAATGGACGCACAAGTAGAGCACGGACTCTGACTCGGCTTCGGCGTCTCGGCGGGTGTCGGGGCATGCCGTGGAGTCCACCACGCACCGCAGTACTATCGCTCGGCGAGCTCGGCGCGACAGCAAAGGAGAAAAAGATGTATATGACGTGTACAATAGGAGAACCTGTAGTCCCGGCAAGGATTGCTTTTTTCCCGTGCAACAAACATGTCTAGGATTGGTGCAGGGTTGGTATTGACCGGGATCAGAGAAGAGAAGTCAAGGTACCAATTTCAGGGATTCAAATGTTGAGGTTCAATTTCGACGAGGTCTATGAGTTTAAGGTTTAAAACAGACTTCAATCCACTATATGAGGCGTGCTAGTAGCTGTGTGAAATGACGATAGGCGTGCCAGCAGTCCACCCCGCAGGCTCACTGGGAGGCGAGCCAACCCTTTGACCACCGCCCACCTTGCTCCCACTCCTCCATATTAATGGCGCGTCCGCCTCGCTCCGTGAAATGATGGTATAGGAATGCCAGAAGTCCGCCGTGCAGGCTCACCGGGAAGCGAGTCAGCCTTTGACCGCCGCCCACCTCGCTCCCACTGGTCTGTATTAATGGCGCGCCTGAGCGGCCACACCCCCCATCCTCACCACACACACAATCCTCTCTCTCCACCCGCATCCTCGATGCCGCTCTCAGTCCTCAAAGTGCACTGGAGCATGGCGTGAATATGGAGGCAGAGGTTTCTGTCGCTGCCGATGAGGTGGAGAACGAGGCTGCTAACAAGCGGAAGCGGGTCAAGAAAGAACCGCAAGCGACTCCAGCAGGCCTAGACTTCATCAGCAACCTCCCCGATGATATGTTGAGAGTCATCATATCACCCCCCAATCAAATATGGGGCGAGGACAACCACCCTTTCCCGGCGGTGGCGCCCCCTATGGCTTCTCGCCCCTGTCGACCTCCTCGATGCCCACGAGCTTGTAACAGCCTGATTTTTGGTCCTTTATTTTTCTTTTGATTTTCTGAGGTTTTTGCTTGAGTTTTCTTTTTTTGTGGCTTTGTGGTCTAGATACTAAAGACGATGACTTCTTCTTTGCTTCTAGAGTGGCTTCTCATTCCCAAATCCTTCCCTAGACCTTGTCATTTTCATCCTAGCCCAAACAACAATATCTTCTTTATTGGGAATATTACTTTTCTATTAAAGGAATAATCCTTTTTGCCCTAGGCTGTGAAGCAACCTATATTTCCCTCACTCCTAAAATTCCCAAATAATTCTCATAAATTGTTTGGGTCATATCTTGCTAAAATGTGGCAAAACTTTTCATTTGCCATGTTTATCATCATGCTCAAATAATTCATTTCCTATTCTACCCTAAATGGCACATTGTGAAGCAAATGCTATTTTCCTTTTCCCAATTGACCTCAAACTCTTTCGACACCTTTTCATGTCCATATCGTTGCCACATGCCAAAATGCAACCTCGTTTTCCTTGTAGTCATTTAATTATGATTTCCCAAAGTTTCTGTCCACAAAGAAGCTTTGTGAAGGAGGTACAAGCTAGGCATATCAAAATGAGTTGCAATTTTGCATGGCCGTTCATATCATCAAATCATAGCCCTCCACTAAAGAGATCATGTAATGCCTCCATGTGAGCTCATCTTTAATTCTTTGATTCTGTCCAAAATTTCAGTTTGTGAAGCAAGTGTATTTTATCTTGCTCCATTATGGCTGCAAATTTTTCTAGGCATTCTCTTATCCATATAACCCATCTCCACCAAAATTGGGGATCAATCCATCTAGTCATTTTCCCTCTAGAAGTTTTGCAAGTTTCTGGTCAGTGGAAATGTTTGTGAAGGAAGTACCATTTTGGTTTATCCAATTGGTATAAAACCTTTTGCAACATCTTCATATGATCAAATAACTCTCTGTGGCCCAAGTTGAGCTTAAGTTGATACCCCATGTGAGAGCATCATCACGATCTTGATTCTGGACCCTTTTGGTCAGTTGCAAAGCAACTATATTAATCTTTGGTCCATTTCCATCCAAAACCCCCAGGATTCTTGTCCTTTCATAGTCAATCATCCCAGAAAACACCATTTGACCCAATCAGTTCCCCGTTGAGCACAGTGGCTTGATAAAGTTTGATGCAACAAACTTTAATCGATGCCTCACACCTATCCTTGGCTCCTTCTCTTGTTATTTAAATTCTGGGATGCCTTGGGGATCAACGACTACACCGTAGACATGAGTTGGTACCCAGGAGGCAGCCTGGACACGCTTTGTCTGTGGTGATAACGAGTAGGCAAGGCCAAACGCGCGCTCTGGCGCCTCTGTCTCCTCCACCCCGTCTGTGCACTCGTCCCCTCATCGTCTGCCCATGTCTAGCGTGTTTCCCGCGTCGTCGCCGTCCTCCAGGAGCCATCTCCCCCTCCGGAAGCCTCCTCGCTGGCGCTCGTCGTCGCGCGCCCACAGGCAAACTGTTGCCGGCCGTCGTCTTCCTCCTCTGTCCTCTTCCTCCTCTTGTCCCCGAGCTCTGCCTCGTCTCCGTGACCTCTGTACCTCATCCTTGTCCTCCCTCGTCGCCTTCTGACGCCCTCCCGTTATCGCTGCCGTCGCCAGAGCCTTGGCCGGATGTGCCCGGCGGCACCCGAGCCCAACCGGCTTGCCCCACCTATAATGGGCCAGCCCCGAGCCCTCCCGAGCATCTCACTCGTCTCCCCACACTCCCAGAAGCCTCCCCAGGCTCTCAAACGAGCTCCAGGAGCTCTCCTGCTCCACCATCGCCACCATGTCCGCCGCATGGCCTCGGCCTAAATTAGCCCAACACCGAGCCTCCCTCTCTTCATAGCCAACACCACTAGAAGCCTCTAGCTCAGGTGACCCTCCCCGCCCTATCTGCTTCCCGCCGGAGTGAATCAGGCCGCCATCCCCGAGGATCGGCCGCACCGCCCGAGTCCTCTATCTCGTCAAGGTGCCGCCGTCCTGCTGCTCCCCGGTGTTCTTGCTGCACCTGGACGGGCGCGACACCTTCTTCCGAGTCCGCCGGAGCCTCACCGGAGCGCTCTGCCTCGCCGGCCCTTGTTCCTGTCAGGGAAAGGGGAGGGAGGAAGAAGGTAGAAGGAGGGAGGAGAGAGAAAGCCCGCAGGACCCACCCGTCAGCCACACGACGCCTGGACCCGCCTCTGCCACGTCACTTAAGTGGAGACGTACTCCTGGAAATATGTCTTCATTTTCCCTAAGCGCACTTTCATTCTACTTCAGGGCTGAATATGCTTTCTATGTACTGAAGACGTATCTCTCTAAAAGACGCTTTCTATTTTTCAGCTCAGCCTGTTTGTAGAGTTATTTTTATAGATTGGTCCCTGAACTTCGTCGGGCTATAACTTTTTGCTCGAGACTCCGATTGAGGTAAAACCAACGCCCCTGTCTTCATCTCGTCGAGCCTGTTCTGTTCTCATCACTTTCAATATGGTTTGACATACTAGAAATGACCATTTTGCCCTTGCCCCTAATCAGCCCCCTCCATGAGAGAACCTTTTCCGGTGATTCTCTCCGTGGCTTCACCGCACATCTCCCCGGAGTATTCCTCATCCCTAGGCAAGCCACAACACCCATTTGCATGATGGCCCTGTAGTAGCCATGGCTTTCAACTTGAACATTTAATAACTATCTATTTGTTTATCTGAACTGTTCTCATTGTCTCGGTACTGCTTATAGTGTCATGGTCACCTTCGTGCTATGTTTCGATGCATCTGGTTAACTTGTGTTCTTGCTAGTATTACTTTCATATGTCATGCTTGCTAGTAGTACATGTTGGTGTTGGTTATGTTCTTCGGTGCATGACTATCGTCTGTTACCGAGTACCGTGGTTATGCATGTTACTTTGCATCTAGCTGGTTCCATGATTACTTGGTAGGGTCATCGTTATATTCTTGCATGATATGTACTTCTGATGCTAGTGATTATCCTATGCTTATGAGTAGTGTTCTGCTCGTGATACTCGCCAGTATGCCATGCTCATTTGGATAAATGATTCACTATTGTTATGCTTAAGATTTATGTTGCATCCATGCTTATGTTGATATCATGCTCATGCATTGTAGTTGCATCATGTTATTTTCGCACGAGTCAACTTATTGCATTCAAGTTTAAATGGACTTAATTGAACTTGAATAGCTGTTGGCTGAGTCATTGTGCCTCTGAATCGAGCTGACCAATGCAACCACATTTGCCTTTATGGGGGGACCTAACTGGGTTTATTGTCATGCCTCTCGCTGGTGCCTCCAACGAGGGAAGGATATGCATGGGTGCTACCTTGGCCGGGTAGGACGACATAAGCCTTGTGTGCCCGAGTTGTTTTGCGTGCTTTGTCCCTGTTTGGGACCATTTATTTTGCCATGACGGTGGCCGAAGATGCCTTTGGTAGGCATGGGGCCACCCATGACTTAGCCCTGAGAGGGAGTTGGTTGGAGTGGCCGGGAGAGTGTCATGGCAGTAGATTGGTTTTGTTGGAATGCCGTTGGTCCACCCGAATGGGAGTGCGAGGCCATGGGTTCTGCGGTGTGGGTATAGTGTGCTAACCTCTACAGAGTGTTAAATCTATCGATAGTCGTGCCCACAGATAAGGGCCCAGTTCGTAAGTAAGTCACACTATGGGTCAACAGTAATTATAATGATGTGCTTAATAACAACCCCGATTCGATGATGAAAGAAGTTGGGTGATATTTATGTGATCGTGAGAGGATCACCGCAGTATTGAGGATACCGAGTTGTTGAATATTTGTGGTGTTATGCAAGAATCACGGGTAAAGGTCAAGCTCCTTGTGGTCATGTAATGATTACTACGGTAGTGGTTATATCAAGCTTGATTTGATCCTGAGATGTCCGAGGATGGTAAGTGATGCATGTAATGGTTACAAGATAACCCGGACAGAGTAAGTTGGTGCATGATAATGTCATCATGTTGCATGTTAGTATCATCATGTTTATATCTTCATGCCATGCTCATATTGTGCCTGTGGTATCATGTTGTTCATGCCATGTTGTCCTGATGATATCATGTTAATTTTTGCTTAACCTGTAATTGCCATGTTGTTGTTTATCTTGAATGCTTCTGGTTATTGTGAGCTTGCAAGTACATTCAATGTACTGACCCGACGTGTCATACCAGTTTGCAGGTCATGCCGGATTTGATTGCTTGTTTGCCGTGGATTCTTTGTTTGCGAGCTAGGATAAGCGTTCCAGCCAGAGTCCCTACGGAGTGGAGTTCACCACCGTCGTCATTGTTCTGTTGCTAGAAATTATTCCACTACTTCATGTCGTTCTGTTGCTTGCATAGAGAAACTATGGCATGCATAGTGTCGCCGTGCAGATGTAACCCTTGTACTCAATATAGATTATAATAAAGAGCTGATTTGTTGTATGCTAAGCAGTGACGTATTCCAGAAGACTTCGCCTCGATATCTGGGCTAGAATACAGGGCGTTCTAGTTTCTCTGAGCCGGGGTGCCACAGGCTTGGTATCAGAGCAGGTCTGGCTGTAGGACGCCCTAGTCCGTGCGAACGTTAGAATGCGGTAGTATAGACCCCTGTTGGTTTGTTGCACTTGATTGCTGCATTTGTTTGTTGCATAGCATGCATATAGACTCATTATCTTGTCGCTAACGGTTTATCTTGTGAGTGTAGGTGGCATCAGTTTTGATCCACTACATGCACCCTCCTTCTTAGCATGCCCGCTCTCGGTGTTCGGTGTTATCTCTATCCCAGCAGAGTGATGCCCTGCTGCCAAGTGTTCCAGACACCATTTGCACGAGTTATGCTCAGATATCGCATCGATGTCTTTCCGCCACCCACCCATATCATTTCAGTGAAAGACTTGTTTCTATCCTTAATCATGCCATTCATCTCGTCCCTTTGGCAACCCTTATTGATCTTTGTTGTCAGAAAAGGGCAATGCCATCAAGCCTTGCTTTTCCTCCCCTATCTTGCCCTGTCATTCCATTCTTTGGACGTGTACGGTTCCCTTCGTACGCTTGATGATGTGGTCGTGACCTTTGTGTCTTGCTACATGATCACCAAGTCCATCCTCGACTCCATATCCATCCACATGTAACCGGAGTTCAGCCAGCATCTGGTGTAGCCTTGGTTACACCAACCCCTTCCACACATGGAGTTCACTTTTGTGCACACCGCCACAACATAATAGACCGTGATACCGGAGTTTCTGCGAGATTTGTGTGCTTAGGTGTGCATGCATATTATTGTGTGAGTAGCAGTAATATGTGATGATTGCTTGAGATTATTTATTTTATTAGTATGCTCGTGTGCTTTTGTTTTTGTTGTTTGTTTTCTTTCTTTCTTTGGGCCTTTGGTGTTACAAATTTTCCCCTTATTAAAGTTGCTCGTCAACCGACACCGGACCCGAAGAATCAGCAAGGAGTTCAAATGTTTGGAAACTCAGCTAAACAGAATGGAATTATCAGTAGTCTGCGGTGAAATTTGGAATATCTCGTCTGAATGCAAAAGAAATCCTAGATGGACTGTCAGTAGGAAGTTTGCATTAGTATGGAATTCTCAGCTGACTGCAATGAGATTTGGGGATATATAATCATGATATGGGTAATCAAGTTTCCCTCAGTGTGCACTCCTCCTAGCAGTGATGATCAGATCAGCAAGAAGAGAAATGGTGTGCAAGATTGACAGTATATTATCAGTCAAAGGTATGGTTCAGATACAAGGTTTGATTCTTTGTTGAGGATGATTCTGAAACATGATATGCCTGGAAGAAAGCAAGGATGTTCCATATACTCAGAAAGGAGGATAGTCCAACATAAGTCATCCAATCTTCCTCAGTATGACATTAGTACAAGATATTCCACTACGGATTGACAGCTTATGGAAGTGCGTCCCAAGAATCAAATCCGCAACAGTTTGGCCAGAAGCAAGAATCAGTAAAAACACACGTCTGCCTCGGGAATCAGATTCTCAAATATATGCGGTAAGCATTCCCCCAATGTATTACAAGTCACTCGAACACAGATTTGACAGGCACACGAGGATTGTTAAAAGAAGGAAGCCAGCTATACACCGAAGTGTGACAAAGGATTATGAAGATTGACGACAACAGTAATCTCTGTACAAGTACCTGTGAACCGGGGATATGATCCTTATGAGCCCTTGACTTCTTTCTCCAGTAACGGCACCACGCCTATGATCTAAGCTGTTTTTAGCTATTCAGAGTGGAAGCCGATTTTTATTTCTCTATTCAATAACTGCCATGAGTTCTGAGCTGCTTTTCGACCATCTCGTACATCTGTTGAGTTTCTTTTTGTGACCGTAGCCCTATAGCTGCTTTTTGGTTATTTTAGGGAGCTGCCATGTTCTTCTTATGGACCCGGTCTCATGCTCTTAGCTGCTTTTCAGCCATCCTGAGCCGTGGTGGAGTTATTTCAGTAATGTCCTAGATCTGAGTTGGAAAGACCGTTATTCAGGATTTCAGTGGAGCCAGTCAGGATGATTCAGAAATTCCTTTGATAAGTCAGAATCTGTCAGAAAACATATGCCTCACTCACTGTTTGGAACCCAAAGGACCTGCATTTAGTGGAGAAACCCAATGCAAGGAGTCAGAGCTTGGGTGTTCGTAGGAAAAATCTGATCACCACTTCATAGAAGTTTGTCAGTGTTGAAGCCATCAGAAATCACCCTCGGATTTGTGAGATGGGCATATATTTCAGTCAGGATGATCTATCACACTCAGCTAGTTAGCAGATATGAAAATTGGAGCCAGTATAAACATGAACAAGCAAGGTAAGATCCACCAGAATGTGGATACAGTGAAGCAACCACCCCAGAGGTAGCCAGCCAGTCAAATAAAATTTGGTGGGTGTCGGTGTCAAAACCGGCGGATCTTGGGTGGGGGTCCCAACCTATGCGTCTAAGGCCAATGGTAACAGGAGGCGGGGGACACAATGTTTACCCAGGTTCGGTCCCTCTCGATGGAGGTAATACCCTACTTCCTGCTTGATTGATCTTGATGATATGAATATTACAAGAGTTGATCTACCACGAGATCGTAGAGGATAAACACTAGAAGCTTGCCTATGGTTATGATTGTTGTTGTTCTACGGACTAAACCCTCCGATTTATATAGACACCGGAGGGGGCTAGGGTTTACACAGAGTCGGTTACAGAGAAAGGAATCTTCATAACCGGATTGTCAAGCTTGCCTTCCACACAAAGGAGAGTCCCATCCGGACATGGGACGAAGTCTTCTATCTTGTATCTTCATAGCCCAACAGTCCGGCATACACATATAGTCCGGCTGTCTGAGGACCCCTTAATCCAGGACTCCCTTACTAGCCCCTGAACCAGGCTTCAGTGACGATGAGTCCGGCGTGCAGATTGTCTTCGACATTGCAAGGCGGGTTCCTTCTCCGAATACTCCAAAGTAGATCTTAAACATAAGAATCATGTCTGGCTCTGCAAAACAAATTCCACATGCCACTGTAGAGAGTACAATATCCCACGAGCCCAATCTGCTGACAACTCATAGCGTGACATCACGCCACGGCCCGGTCGTTATTCGAACCATTTTCATCCTGCCCCTCCGTATTTCAAGGCACGGTTTCATTGGCACGTCTTGTCAAAGCAGAGATCATGTCCCCTTATCACGGGATTTTCATCAATGTGGGCACGGGTAACCCAATCATGCCATCAGCATGGTGCTTGGGAAATAAGCGAGCTTTAGGGCGAGTGGGGAGGCGCATGATTTTTACTGCCTTTATAAAGGGATAAGGATTCCCCTCTTCCACCCACGCCCTCTTCTTCCTTTGCTCATTTATTCTCGAGCTCTAGTGCCCAAGCACCCATCTCTTCCGCCCAAAAAGCACTCCAACCATGTCTGGATCCGGAGCACAAGGCAAGTGCATGGCCTCCTCCGTCAAGGAGAAGGATATCAAGAAACTCCGGGAGGCCGGATACCTGGCCAAGAAGATCACACACCGTCTCCCGGCGGCGGGACAGATCGTCCCTACTCCGGAACCCCACGAGAGGGTTGTATTCCTTCGACACTTCGTCTGTGAGCTGGGGTTTCCCCTCCACCCATTTGTTCGCGGCCTCATGTGTTACTACGGGATAGATTTCCATGACCTATCCCCCAATTCCTTCCTCAACATCTCGACATTCATCATCGTGTGCGAGGCCTTCCTCTGCATCCCTCCACACTTCGGACTGTGGCTAAAGATCTTCAACGTGAAGCCAAAGGTGGTCGGCGTCGAACACGCCGAGTGCGTAGGCGCCATGGTGAGCAAGATGCCCAATGTCAAATGGCCATCAGGTACATTCAATGAGTCTGTCAAAGGTTGGCAAAAACCGTGGTTCTATGTCCCCGAGCCACGCGACACCAAATGGGCTGCAGCCCGCGAATTCTGATCCGGAGCCCATTGCGGCTCATGTCCTGGCCCGAAAAGGGCCTAGACTGGTCTTCGTCAGATGAGCTGACGATGCTCCAAGCGCGTATCAAGAGCATGGAGGACAAGAATATCAAACTTGTCGATGTGGTCCAGGTGATGCTAGTTCACCGGATCCTTCCATGTCAACGCCGGACTTGCAATCTATGGGAGTTTGATCTGGCCAAGCACCAAACTTTGTTGGAGTTCTTCGGCACAACGCACGAAGACATCTGGAAGGTGCTATTCAAGCCCGCCAAGTCGTGGACGGACACCACCGAGGATCGCGGGCACAAATTGTCCTGCCCTGCAAGTTTGGTAGGTCTTTATATTTTTTCAAGGTGTATCCTTTATTTGTATACCTCAGGGAAAACAACTAGTATTTCCCTAACGACTCTCCCAGGGCTGGACGAAGAAAGCAGAGCGGATGTACTGTCCGGTTCCGCTTGCTAAAGAACAAGTCAGCCCACTTCTGATGAAGATGCTGGTCCTGGCACCATATAAGGCACCGAAGAAGAAGGCCAAGAAGGAAGCCAAGGAGACCAGGGGCATGCTTCGTCGAAGGGTACTTCAGAAGTGATGTCCGAAGACACCGAGGCCCACTCCTCCACCGAAAAAGACGAGGAAGAGGAAGAGGAAGAAGAGAAAAGCTAGTCCCCACCCTACGAGGGGGAGAAAGAAGAGGACGGCCTCCACACGTTTGGAGGCCGAAATATCTAAGAAGGGGAAAGCTTCCCTTCCAGATGACCCCTCTGCAGCTACCGACAGCAGCCCGGAGTGGGAACCCAGGGTCGAGCCCCTGGCTAAATCGTGAGTACAAAGAAACCCGGACACATTCATATATCGAGTCTCACTTTTGCATAGCATTAATGTATTGAGTCACGCATTTTGCAGTTTGGCCGGGTCCGACATCGAGCGATCTTTGTCAGAAGATTCGTTGGACCTGGATGTGATGGACAGCAAGACCCTCCCGACGGCCTCCTTCCCCAGAGATGTGGACAATACCGAAGTGTCATCCCAAAGCGGCTCAGGAGAGGGTGATGCTCAGGAGACCGTCAAGGCGGTGCCGGAGGGTCAAACCTCGGCAATCGGACACATGGAGGAGCAGACCCCCATGGATGCTGAAGGCGGGGGCCGTCCTAAATTCGGCCCCCAGCCAGAGAAAACCTCGGAGACCAAGACAGCTGTGAAATCAGGCCAGCAATCTTCTTCAACAGAAGGTGGTGCGCCTATTCCACCAGTGACCTTAGTTCACCCAGAGGTGCCAGATACTTTAATGGCGGCGCTGCAAAGCGCTTCCATCATTGAAGAGCACCGTACCCTTATGGGTGCGGTGATTGAGAAGGTCCAGTCCACCAAGAGCGGGCTGAGCGAAGCGTGCACCAGCCTTCTAACAGGCTTTGAGGTAAGTAATGAAGTTAAAACAATGTCATAATATAGTCAGTAGCCCCTGATACACTGTTCGGTGTTTCGGAAAAAAAGCCGGACAGAGGATCAAATATACTTCACATGAGACTAATTAGGAAATACCTATGTGAATGATCAGGCGTTGTTATTGACTGCAACTGCTCATACTGCGGAGGTCTCGGGACTGAAGCAAAGACTGGAGCGGGCCGAAAAGGAACTCGGCCAAGTAAAAAAGCAATTGGAGGATAACCAAGGTATGGGATAACTTTGTTTGTGTTTAAATACAAGTGAATAGTTATTTTGACTTAAAAAATGTCGTGATATGTAATAGGAGCAGCGACCAAAGTCAAGGCTCTTAAGAAGGTGGTAACCGAGGCCGAGAAGAAGGTGGCCAAGGAGCAGGCTACTCGTGAAAACCATGAGGCCCGGGTCATTGAAGTTCAACAACAGCTCCAAGAAGGCATAAAGAAGTGCGAGACCTTGGAGCAGAGTATAAAGGATCAAGAGTCCGAACTCACCAAGGCTCGCCAATCCGCACACAATGCCCGGGCTGAAGCCCAAGGCGCCCTCCAGGAAATCCAGGAGGCCCGAAAGATCACAACAGGTAAGGGCTTTATTATGCAGAGCAAATACGCGAAGGAAAGATTTGGTTTATTGACCCGGATTCGGAGTTCTCCAGGGGTGTTTGCGGATCTGCCGTGCAGCATGTCTGACACTGCAAAATTCTACTGAGCCGAAGAGGGGAGCTCTTCGGAGAAGCTGTTTTGGTCGCAATATCTTGCGCCAGAATACCCAGTACCCTTTACCGATCAGCTAAAGCAGCTGGTCGAGCTACATAGGGCGGCCGAACTAGCCGTCAAGGATTTGATTATCCGGCTATGGCCTCCCGAAGCGATTCCCAGCAGCTACTTCAGACTCGTGAAGTGGCTCGTTAGTGCCTGCCCTCGTCTTGATGCCATCAAGCGGTCGGTCTGCGTTGAAGGTGCGCGAATGGCCTTTGCCCGTGCCAAGGTGCATTGGGCGAAGATGGATGCTGTGAAGTTGATAACCGAAGGACCGCCCGAAGGGAAAGAGCACCGCAAGCCTGAGCTGTATTATGACAGTGTCCTGGAGGGATCCCGCCTTGTGGCGGAGCAATGTGCCAAGGATATTATATTCCCATGAATGTATGCATGTTATCCTATGCTGTAATATGAAACAAGGTCGTTATGTAAAATAATGCTTGTTATTTGAATTATTACCTCCTGTGCGGCCGTTTTTAAATTAATTCTGAGAGTTGGCTAGCCGTCAGCTTCTGCCCCCATGTAGGAAGTACGGGGGTGTTCGGGATAAATCTAAACACTCTTTGCACCAGATTTTTGGTCCTTAAAGGAGGTGTTTAGCGCGACGAACCAGACAATCGGACTATAAGGCTTTATCACCCTCACTTAGCCATAGGAGTTTGACAAAAGAAAGGTAGGCACAACCCCTAGTGTTCGCAAGATCGAACTTGGGGTAATGTAAAAAACCTGATCGGATAAAAACTGATCCGTCGCACGATGCATTAGTTATCGCATAATGCGGAAGTAATCGCTAAAGATTTTGTGACCACTCGAATAGCTGACCAGCTCTCGCGGCATCATGACAGTCAGTTTTCGGCTTTCTCTACCGAGGTGCTCGTCCGGAAGAACCAGGACACAATCACAGTAGTTCCCCCTTTACTACCCTGGCCGATATAGCGGAACGTAAGGTAGCAAGCACAGGAGCCGGACAACCCAACTGTTGACCAAAGACATGATTCGGAGCCAATGCATATAATGCTATAAGTTCGGGGTGCCGAACTGTACTGTAAAAGTGTTCGGACTTTCTTGCCGTGTTATGGGGTACAGTGAAGCCCCTGGCGATTTAAGGCGTACGCGAATGTACAGGTGCAATTGATAATAAATAAATAGACAAGGGAAAATTAAGTAATGAGCTGATGCTGCTGTCGGCATTCTGGGAATGGGGGTACCCAGACTTGCCTGCCTGCGGCCTGCAGCGTGGCTCAAGGAGTGGCCCAGTACGGCCCATCTTCGTCAACACAAGCTCAAGACCCTCGTGAGGGGCCAAGCCTCGCGGGGTGGACGACAGGAAGCTTCCTCAGGTGCAGCCTTGTTAGGCTGGCTCGCGAGGAGGCGGAGAGATCAAGGCGGGGTACCTCACGAGGTGCCCGTGACGCAAGCCATGAAGACCGAAGCCAGGCGGGCGCTGGCCTGCACAGAGTCCTTGTTTCCTGTTTGGTGCAAAGGGGGCAAGCGCAGGCAAGGGTATCAAGCAAAGGCAACCATTTCGGTGCAACAAGACCAAGACCAGCAGAACGGCAGGATGGAGGTCATAGTGGATCCCAAGCCGGCGTCATCGTCAGAGTCTTTGGCAGGCGAGGACCAACTTTAGTCAGGATAAGTGTACTTGATGTTCCCCTTCAAAATGGCCAATTGTTGGTGCCCTTCCCGCTCAATATTTGGGAAGAGGACCAGGGCCTCGCTCTATAAATAGGACTAGCCACTCTCAAGGCAAGGATATCGATCAGTCGAACCTTAGCCAGAACCACCAACACAAGAACATCCCTCGCAAGGCTGTTCTTCCCCTGTATTGTTCATCATCAGCCCCCGAGGCAATCCACACACCACACAAACTAGAGTAGGGTATTACACCACAATGGTGGCCCGAACTAGTATAAACCTCGTGTCCCTTGTGTTGTTCTTTGTGTACTCTAGATCCTTTGCGAGGCGACGAGATGTGAGTAGGTAGGGGGAGTGATCTCCACGCGCACCCCAGAGTTTGAACCTCAACGGTCTGCCGGAACCCGAAATCCGACATTTGGCGCGCCAGGTAGGGGTGCGCCGGAATCCGCCTTCCACCGCCTTGTGTTTCGCCGTCCGTCGCATCCATGTTTGACGCCTGTCGAGCCCGCGCCGAGCGCCGGGCTGCCCTCGCGGCCCATGTCGCCCAGACGGCCCCCGTCAGAGGGCCTCCTCGTCGTTCCCCGTCGCCTGCTGTCCACGCCGCCACCGGCCCGACGGGGAACGAGTAGCAGGCGTCGTCCCTGCATCCTTAGGTGCGGCGAGAAGGCCGCACCGCCACCCCGTCGCTGACTCCAGCCGGTTCGTCATCCCACGCCCGTCGTGCTCCTGCGGACGTGCACACCGTGCTGCTCCTGGCGCGAGAGCTCCTGCACTACCGTCCCGTCGACGACCTCTACGACGAGTGGCTTGCCCGCATCACCGAGCTCGTCAGCGCCGCTGGGGGCTCCCCTGCCCCATCCCTCTCGCTGCACCGCCACCCGCCCTGAGCGGGCAATGAAGCTCCGGAGGCACCTCAGCCGCCTCCCCCTCAAGAAGGCACCCTGGCCCCGAGGCGCACGGCCCCAGGACGGGACCCGCTCTGTCCGGCGCCCACGCAGCAAGAGAAGAGCTGCCAAGAGATCCCTCGGCCCCAAGAAGCTGCCCGTGTGCTCCTCGCACCGGCCCGTCATGACCGCGCTCCTACTCCAGCGTGCCAAGACCCCGCGCTGCTCCTGGCGGCAGCGCGCGGAGACCTCCAAGATCAAGCTCTCCGTCACCAAAGGCCTCCTGTGGCCACTACAGGCTGCCATGCCTTCACCGCCGAGCTGCGCAGCGTGGCCTGGCCGGGCAAGTTCAAGCCAGATCTGCCCCTGCGCTACGACGGCATGGCTGACACTGCGGAGTTCCTCCAGCTCTATGAGCTGGGCATCGAAGCCGCCAACGGGAACGAGAAGGTCATGGCGAACTGGTTTCCCATGGCGCTCAAGGACGGTGCCCGCCCCTGGCTCCTGGCACGATTTCCTCCTGGGACGAGATGCGCACCTGCTTCATTGCCAACTTCCAAGGCAATCGCGACCGGCCCCCGGCCATGAGCGACCTGTGCCGCATCGTGCAGCAGCCAGGAGAGACCCTGCAAATGTACATCCAGCACTTCAACAACGCTCGCCTCAAGATCCCCAGGGTGACCGAGGAGGCCATCATCTCGGCCTTCTCCGATGGCGTGCGCGACATCAAGATGAAAGAAGAGCTAGCAATCCATGAAGACCTGTGCACATCCCTGGAGCTGTTCAACTTGGCGACCAAGTGCGCCAGGGCTGAGGAAGGGCGCCTTTCCCTCCTCGATCTTCCAACTGCCAATCCAGAAGAGAAGAAGCCCAAGGTCAAGGACATGAAGCCCAAGGGATCAGCCTGAGTCATCCAAGGGCAGCTGGTACTGCGTGTACCACGACCTCCACACCCACAACACCAACGAATGCCAAGAGCTCAGGGCTGTGCGGGATATGCGTGCCGGCCGACGCCCCGAGCACAATGACCGGGGCTATGGCCGAGGAGGAGGAAGAGGTGGAGGATGATGGGGAGACCGTGGCCCTCGTCAAGGGTGGCGTGACCGACCTCGTGAGGACCGCTGGCAGGACCAGCCTCGCGAGGGAGGTTGGAGGGATCAGCCTCATGAGGATCGCCCTCAAGGCAACGCAGGCCTCCCTCCTCTGCCACCTCAGTGGCGGAGGAATGAAGACCATCATCAGGACGAAGGGGCTGGGGGCTTCCAGGAGCCACGCACAATCGCTTGCATCTTGGGCGGCGCTCAGGCCCCAGCCTCTCAGCGCATCTTCAAGCAGTTTGCCCGTGAGGTGAATGCAGTCCTCCCCATGCTTGAGGCCACGCGCCCTCTCAGGTGGTCAGCGTGCGCCATCACGTTCAGCTCGGCGGATCAGCTCAAGTGCACAAGCATAGCCGGAGTCCTCCCGATGCTTTGTTCCCCAATCATCAGCAATGTGCAAGTCACCAGGACCCTCATTGATGGCGGAGCAGGACTCAACGTCCTGTCCGTCGAGACGTTCAACAATCTCCAAGTGCCGTACAATCAGCTTCAGCCAACTAAGCCTTTCTCAGGAGTCACTGATGGTTCCACAGTTTCGATAGGGCAAGTCCGCCTTCCTGTCACCTTTGGGCAGCGTGACAACTACCGCACCGAGCTCATTGACTTTGATGTCACCCACATTCGCCTGCCATACAATGCCATCCTCGGGTACCCAGCCCTAGCCAAGTTCATGGCAGTGACTCATCATGGCTACAATGTCCTCAAGATGCCAGGAAGCGGTGGAGTCATCACGGTGCCTTGTGAGGAGAGGGATGCTGTGTGTTCTCTGGAGCATGCTTTTTAGGCTGCGTCAATGGAAGACCCAAATCACAGGAGACTTCCCGAGGCAGTCCCTAAGAAGAAGACATCTCCTGGTCCGAACCCTCGGGAGGCAGGCCCCTCAGGACCCGCGCCCGTTCAAGGGGCGCCTCCTTCTGTCGCATAGGAAGGCACACCTGGCGCCCTCCGCGGGCAAGGCTCGGGGGCTCTCTCCTGGAGGGCCATCGACTTTGCCAAGATCACGAGGGAGGCGCTCGGGCACCACTTGGAGGCGTGTTTCAAAGCACGCTTCCCTTAGGAAGGAACAAGGCAAGGAGGGCCAAACCCTCAGGAGTTCATCGGCGAGATCATTCAGGAGCTGCAGGAGTCAAGAGTCATGAGTAGCAGCCGCCACTTACTCGCCGTAGCTCCCCATCCAGGCGAAGATGGTGGGCTGCGCGTCTGCATCGACATACCAGGGCTCAACCGAGCCACCTCTCAGGAACGCTTCTGGCCCTCACGCGTGGGACGCTGCGAAGGTCCACCCCACAGCTACGTTTGCATGCCTTTTGGCCTGCCGAATGTGGCTGCCGCACATCAGGGCCTCATGAGGAGCATTCTGGAAGCCCAGGAGGTCAGGCATTCCGCAGTCCTAGCAGAGATGGAGATGGTTCTCGAGGAGCCGCCAGGGCCCCCGGAGCCTCCCGAGGCTCCTGGGCCTGGGGGCTCATGAGGATCGCTCTCGACAGTGCGAGTCGTCAGCTACTTCAGCATTCCTTCATCTCCGACATCATCAGGTGACATCCTTCAAGTTTCTTTTTCAGCTAGGAGCGCCCCCAGGGCTGCATCATTCCCAGGCCGCGTGGGTCTGTCCTTGCGGCATGTATCCCTTTTGTCCATGTCTTTAGGTTAATTTGTTGGGGGCGCCCCTCGGGCTGCATCATCCCCAAGCCGCTCGGGCTTGACCCAGTGGTGTTTGCCTTTTCCTACATCTATCTCAATGGATTTTCTCCTTCATGCTTAACATGCTTGACTTAATCGCCCGCTCGATTGACACCAACTTATGGAGCTGCTCCCTAACCGCATGACGCTTGCACATGGGTCCGTCCTTGCAACGTGGACAAACCTGAGTGGCTGAGCTCTGGCCACGGCAACCCTGCAAGGCGCCACCTCACCTGGCCCTCAGTGCCCTCGTCACCCCTCCAGAGCAACCAGTAGCTGGCTGGCAATTGTAGCAGCAAACTCTCGTTTTCCTTGTGATGAGCTCGCAGGATCTCTTTAAGGAGCAGTGTCTGGCGAGGCCTTCGTGGCGTCTCCTTCCCTCTCGTCCACGCGAATCGCTTGCACGTTAAAGGGGGGCGCCTGAGCATCGCGACTCACGGGCTCTTACTGGCTCTCCTGCCCTCACCTCCTGGTGTTGTCCACGGCATCGCGACCTGGCATACGAGCGACGGCTGAGCTTGCTCGAGGGTCAGGACCCGAGGACGTAGAGCACGAAGGGGAGTAAAGGCAAGAGGGCAGAGGCTCGCAAAGACCTCGCCAGGCAACTCCTCAGCTGCCAACGCGCGGACCTAGCGCCACACCAAGGAGAGGCTTCAGACTCTTGAGATAAGTCATCCTCCAGAGCTACTAGCTATTGCAACATCGACTTTGCACCTAATGCAGCTCCGTGTTGGCAATGTTGCGCTCCTTTCTCACCGAACGATGGCTGCTTAAGCACTAAAGGGGACCTCCTGAGCATCGCGACTCAGGGGCTCTTACTAACCTCGGGCCGCTCACCTCCTGGCCTTGACCACGGCATCGCGACCTGGCATACCAGCGACGGCTGAAGCTTGCCTTGGGACCGGGACCTGTCGGCGTAGAGCATCAAGTCCTCGCGAGGTTCGAAAGGAACAACTAAGCTAAGACGGGACAAGCATCTCACACTGCTCCACGATAAGGAACATATTAACAAAAGAAACTACAGGCACCTTACAAGCCCCCGTGGGGTGTGTTCTTGGTTCCTCGCAGGGACAAAAGACGCGAATCCTAAGGAGTCCTAACTATAGGGGCCGTGACGGCAGACGCCATCATCAACAGTGGGCCGCACAAGGCCAGCGCCAACCTCATCCAGATCAGCCGCGTCGACCGCCGGGCGCGCAGGCCCTGCTCTGGGCACGGCGCGAGCTCGGAGGCTCGTAGCTGTTGTCGCTCGTCACTGGGGTCAGGAAGAGTCCAGAAGAGTCGCTGGACCCTCCGGTACGCCCGCTGCCATCAGAGGAGCTGCTGGAAGGGCGGGCGGTAGGCCTGGTCCTCGCTGCTCTAGAGCTTCAGCCGCTGCCTCTGGGGTAGCACTCCAGCCGGCGTCCATCTTCATCAAAGACCTTGAAGAGCATCATGGAGGCGCCATCGTAATCCAGGTGGATCACGAGGGCCCCCTCCGATCGGCAGACCCGGGCGATCTCGCCCCAGCCTCGGGTCATGAAGACCTTGCCCGGAGCAACGACCTCGACATCCGCTTCGGTCGCAGGAGTACTGCAGTCGGCGTGCTGCAGCCAGAGCTTAAGAGGCCCCCTCGGCGGGATCTCGAAGGCGAAGGAGGGAGGAAGGCGAATCCAAGATCGAGGAGGCATGGCGGCGTGAAGCACAAGCTCGCAAGAAGAGCCCACGGCGTGTACTCCAGGAGGAACAACGCACACCACCGTAATCTGCCGGTGGTGACGGCGCCTCTGGCAATGTCGCTCGGCGCCTGCGTCTTCAGAGCCCTCAATCCAGGCGTACAAGGGCAATGGGAATCCAGGCGGCGGCCGCTTGATGCATGGCCTCGACACCTCCTGCCAAGCACCCCTTTCTCCGTGGCAGGGGACGGGTCGTTTCTTCGGCGAAAGCGGAACATGACCCTCTTGGGGGGCCTTCCCCTTCTCTTCGGCAGAAAACCGGTGGATTGGTGCCATTGGCGTAAGGTGGAGCGAGGGCGAGGAAGAAGAAGGAGGAGAGCAGCAGGAAAGGATGGACTGGAAGGGCCCACGCCGTTGAGTACATATAGCCGGAGGAGGCCAACCGTCGTCCTCCCCGATCACTGGTAATCATGACCCGTTTTGCATGCAGGGACTTGTCAAGTCGTGTGGTTGCTAAGGCATCATGGGGAAGCAGGAACGCCCACGTCCAATCAACCGCCACGCAGCACCCAAGGCCGCAGGCTGTTGGGCCCGCGGCGCTTCGCACTTGCCCCTTCGCTTCTCTGCTAAGCCAAGTCCGGGCGTGCCTTGGGCCCGGGGGCTACCGTCGGTGTTCTGGGAACGGGGGTACCCAGACATGCCTGCCTGCGGCCTGCGGCGTGGCTCAAGGAGTGGCCCAGTACAGCCCATCTTCGTCAACACAAGCTCAAGACCCTCGCGAGGGGCCAAGCCTCGCGGGGCGGATGACAGGAAGCTTCCTCAGGTGCAGCCTCGTCCGGCTGGCTCGCGAGGAGGCGGAGAGATAAATGTGGGGTACCTCACGAGGTGCCCGTGACACAAGCCATGACAACCGAAGCCAGGCGGGCGCTAGGAGGGCGCCGGCCTGCACAGAGTCCTTGTTTCCTCTTTGGTGCAAAGGGGGCAAGCACAGGCAAGGGTATCAAGCAAAGGTAACCATTTCGGTGCAACAAGACCAAGACCAGCAGAACGGCAGGATGGAGGTCATCGTGGAGCCCAAGCCAGCGTCATCGTCAGAGTCTTTGGCAGGCGAGGACCAACTTTAGTTAGGATAAGTGTACTAGATGTTCCCCTTCAAAATGGCCAATTGTTGGCGCCCTTCCCGCTCAATATTTGGGAAGAAGACCAGTGCCTCGCTCTATAAATAGGACTAGCCACTCTCAAGGCAAGGGGATCAACCAGTCGAACCTTAGCCAGAACCACCAACACAAGAACATCCCTCGCGAGGCTGTTTTTCCCCTGTATTGTTCATCATCAGCCCCCGAGGCAATCCACACACACCACAAACTAGAGTAGGGTATTACACCACAATGGTGGCCTGAACTAGTATAAACCTTGTGTCCCTTGTGTTGTTCTTTGTGTAGTCTAGATCCTTTGCGAGGCGGCGAGACGTGAGTAGGTAGGGGGAGTGATCTCCGCGCGCACCCCAGAGTTCGAACCTTAAGGGTCTGCCAGAACCCGAAATCCGACAGCTGCAAATTATTTTTTGTTGTAATTTAACTAATACGTCAAGGCGTATGTGTACAAGTAGTGCAATAAGCAAAGAAGGCTATTTAACATGCCATGACCAAGAGCGAGCTGCGTGCGGGTATTTAAAACAGGTATGATGACCGTTAGCAAAGACCACCTAGGTATTCCCTTGTACGTCTGAGCCCCTAGCTTTCTTGGTGTATCCGTCCCACTATGGGTCCGATGAGCAGGTTTATCAGAAAAGGCCTCGGGAGGATTAAAACCCTGAAGAAAGAGAAAAAAATGAAGGTGTACGGATCCAGGAGGGGTTAAGCTGCATTGTGGACCGAGGTCTAGTTGTGCCTCCGTCCATGCCCATGGTAATTGAAGTGCGTAGTTGTGTACGCGCGACACTACTTTCATCGCTTTATTGGGGCTGGGACGAAGACCGAATTGCTAGCTGAGCTCTGGATGAGCCGGACGGTCCTGCTGCAGAGTAGCTCGGACTCGCTTAATGGTGGGCTTTATTTCCAAATTGAGGTTTTGCCTAAGAAGGCTATTCTATACTTTTGCTGCAAGGGCCAAGGTGCGCTCCTCAGTACGGAGGGAGCGCTCCGTATTTGCATTGATTGTTCGGGCATCTTGAGCTTAAGGTAGGCATAGTGTGGCACTGCATTAAAATGAGCGAATGCGGTTTGTCCGAGCAGTGCGTGATAACCACTGCGAAAGGGGACGATATCGAAGAGTAATTCTTCGCTTCGGAAATTATCCGGGGATCCGAAGAGCACTTCTAGTGTGATTGAGCCCGTACGGCAGGCCTCTACACCTGGTATGACACCTTTAAAGGTGGTTTTTGTGGGCTTGATCCTTGAGGGATAAATACCCATTTTGCGCACTGTATCTTGATAGAGCAGGTTCAGGCTGTTACCACCGTCCATGAGAACGCATGTGAGGTGGAATCCGTCAATGATGGGGTCTAGCACCAGTGCGGGTGAACCGCGATGTCGGATACTAGTCGGGTGATCCCTTCGATCAAAAGTGATCGAATAGGAGTATCACGGGTTGTATTTTGGGGCGACTGGCTCCATCGCGTAGACGTCCCTTAGTGCACGCTTCCGTTCCCTTTTGGGGATATGGGTAGCGTATATCATATTCACTGTTTTAACTTGGGGAGGAAACTTCTTCTGTCCCCCTTTGTTCGGTGGCCGGGGTTCCTCGTCGTCATCACTTTGCTATCCCTTTTCCTTGTTTTCAGCATTTAACCTGCCGCCTGTTTAAAGACCCAACATTTTCTGTTGATATGATTGGCTGGTTTATCGAGGGTGCCGTGGATTTGACATGGACGATCGAGTATGCGGTCCAGACTAGACGGGCCCGGATTGTTTCTTTGAAATGGCTTTTTTCACTGACCGGACTTGGAGCCATTGAATCCGGCATTGATGGCCGTGTCTTCGATGTTATCACCATTATTTCGACACTTGTGTCTACTGCGTCGGGGCTTGCCGTTACTGTCTCTGGCTTCACAAGTGCCAGGCTTACTTGAGGTGCTGCTGCAACAAGCTAGCCAACTATCCTCGCCCGCGTAAAAGCGGGTCATGAGCGTCGTAAGGGCTGCCATGGACTTCGGCTTCTCTTGGCCGAGGTGTCGGTAAAGCCACTCGTCACAGATGTTGTGCTTAAAAGCCGCTAGGGCTTCGGCATCCGGACAGTCAACTATTTGGTTCTTTTTAGTTAAGAACCGAGTCCAGAATTTCCTGACTGACTCTCCGGGCTGTTGGATTATATGATTAGGTCATCGGCATCCGGAGGCCGGACATAAGTACCATGGTAGTTGTCGAGGAATGCATCTTCTAGGTTCTCCCAACTGCCAATGGAGTTTTCGGGCAGACTGTTCAACCAATGCCGAGCTGGTCCCTTGAGTTTTAGCGGGAGATACTTGATGGCATGGAGGTCATCACCGCGGGCCATACGTATATGGAGAAGGAAGTCTTCGATCCATACCATGAGATCTGTTGTTCCATCATATGATTCAATGTTTACGGGTTTAAGCGCTTCTGGGAATTCATGCTCCATTACTTCATCAGTGAAGCAGAGGTGGTGTGCGGCGCCTCTGTGTTGGGATATGTCCGGACGCAGCTCGGATTGAGCAGGTCTGCGGTATTCGGCCCGGATAGGTTTGTGCTTGTTATATCCGGCTTGATGGCCGTCGTTGCACGTTGGGGCATGCTATGTCTTGAGCTTGCGTTGGTTTTCCTTGAAGAGGAAAGGGTGATGCAACATAGTAGCGTAAGTATTTCCCTTAGTTTTTGAGAACCAAGGTATCAATCCAGTAGGAGGCTCATCACAAGTCCCACACACCTACACAAACAAACAAAGAACTCGCAACCAACGCGATAAAGGGGTTGTCAATCCCTTCACGGCCACTTGAGAAAGTGAGATTTGATAGAGATAATATGATAAGACAAATATAGTTTTGGTATTTTATGATATAGATTGGAAAAGTAAAGATGCAAATAAAAGTAGATCGAAAGCTTATATGATAAGAGATAGACCCGGGGGCCATAGGTTTCACTAGTGGCTTCTCTTAAGATAGCATAAGTATTACGGTGGGTGAGCAAATTACTGTCGAGCAATTGATAGAAAAGCGAATAATTATGAGATTATCTAGGCATGATCATGTATATAGGAATCACGTCTGAGACAAGTAGACCAACTCCTGCCTGCATCTACTACTATTACTCCACACATCGACCGCTATCCAGCATTCATCTAGAGTATTAAGTTCATAAGAACAGAGTAACACACTAAGAAAGATGACATGATGTAGAGGGATAAACTCATGCAATCTGATATAAACCCCATCTTTTTATCTTCGATGGCAACAATACAATACGTGCCTTGCTGCCCCTGCTATCACTGGGAAAGGACACCGCAAGATTGAAACCAAAGCTAAGCACTTCTCCCATGGCAAGAAAGATCAATCTAGTAGGCCAAACCAAACCTATAATTCGAAGAGACTTGCAAATATAACTTAATCAAACATAAAAGAATTCAGAGGAGATTCAAATATTTCTCATAGATAAACTTGATCATAAACCCACAATTCATCGGATCACAACAAACACACTGCAAAAAGAGTTACATCGAATAGATCTCCAAGAAGAGGAAGGAGAACATGGTATTGAGATTCAAAGAGAGAGAAGAAGCCATCTAGCTAATAACTATGGACCCGAAGGTCTGTGGTAAACTACTCACAACTCATCGGAGAGGCTATGGTGTTGATGTAGAAGCCCTTCGTGGTCGATTCCCCCTCCGACGGAACACCGGTGAAGGCTCCAAGATGGGATCTCACGGATACAGAAGGTTAAGGCGGTGGAAATAGCTTTTCGGCGTCGCCCCTGATGGTTTCGGGGTACGTAGGTATATATAGGAGGAAGAGGTACGTCGGTGGGTGCCTGAGGGGCCCACGAGACAAGGGGCGCGCCCAGTAGGGGGGGCGCCCTCCACCCTCGTGGCCTCCTCGGAAGCTTCTTGACTTGCACTCCAAGTCCTCTAGATCACGTTTGTTCCAAAAAGATTTCTCCCAATGGTTTCATTCCGTTTGGACTCCGTTTGATATTCCTTTTCTTCGATATACTGAAATAGGCAAAAAACAACAATTCGGGCTGGGCCTCCGGTTAGTAGGTTAGTCCCAAAAATGATATAAAAGTGTAAAGTAAAGCCCATAAACATCCAAAACAGGTAATATAATAGCATGGAACGATCAAAAATTATAGATACGTTGGAGACGTATCAGGGCACGCCCCCACGATCCGTAGATCGATCTGGTTTGTCCTGCTCTGTTTTCCAAATCGTACCGCAGGTCATGTGTGTATCCCCGAGCTGTTGTGTTTCTATTTGTTTGGCGAGGCAGTGCCGGCTGGTGCTCGGGCTGAATTGCCGTTTTGTCTCGGCCACGCGGTGGTCGGTCAGCCGCATTATGCGCTGGTAGTACTGGCTCCAGCGCCTCATCATCGAATTGAGGTAGCAATTTGCGCTTCGGATAACTTTTTGTTGGGTGTTCGAGTCCTATTCCTCGGCCGCCAGGACCTCAGTCCATCTATCAGTGAGCAGATCTTGATCAACTTGAAGCTGCTGCTACTGCTTCTTCAGGATCTTTGCCGTGGCTATAAGGCAGCGCTTAAAACGCTCCTTCTCAATGGGATCCTCAGGCACAATAAATTCTTCGTCGCCGAGGCTCACCTCGTCCTCGGAGAGGGGCATGTAATTGCTGTCCTCCGAGTCATTGTTCGCGGCCTGTTCATCGGGGCTGACTCGCCCATCTTCCCGTTCAGCCTGTTCTAAACTTGGCTTGGTGGGGTCTTCGTTGTCTTTGGCATCGTTCAGAGTGCTATTCTCTCTTGTGCCGGTATCGCTATTTTTACCATGGCGTGATTTGGAGCGGCACCGCTGACGTCGGTGCTTAGAATGTTTCTCAAGAGGTTTATCCTCAACTGGATCCTTTTTGTCATCGCCATTGTCTTCCTTGGGTGTATTCACCATGTATATATCGTACGAGGAGGTAGCCGTCCAGTGCCCTGTCGGCGGTGGTTCCTGTTCTTCTCCGGCATCGTCATCCATACTGTCGATGTCCTTGGATTCAAAATCAAGCATGTCGGTCAAATCGTCGACAGGGGCTATCAAGTGGGTGGTGGGTGGGCAATGAAGCTCTTCGTCGTCCGCTTCCCACTCAAGCCGGACATAGTTCAGCCAAGAATCTCCTGACAAGGAGAGGGACTTTAATGAGTTTAACACATCGCCCAAGGGTGAGTGTTGGAAGATGTCTGCGGAGCTAAACTCTAAGATTGGCGCCCGGTCAGTTTCGATGGCTGCGGACGGTTCGGAGCCTATGGCCGAGTCCGAGGTTTCGATGACACATGCCTCGTTGGAGGTCAGATCTGTGTTCGGCTCTAGCGCCACTGAGTCCGCGGTCTCTATGGTGAGGTTGAGCCTCCCATCCTCGGATGGCGCGCTCTGCTCTAGATCTAGGTCCGGTGCAGTTATAGGCGCAATCTCCTGCACACAGTCTGATGACAGATTTAGGTCATGTTCATCGTGGCGGCGGGGCGCAGCTGTCATGGGCTCGGATCCATCGAAGATCAAGTCTCTGCGGATTTCGGCGCTGTAGTTCAAGCTTCCAAACCTGAGCTGATGGCCAAGGGCCTAGCTGTCGATATGTTCCAGATGGCCAAATGAGTTGGCCCGTAGTGCGAAGCCGCCGAATACGAAGATCTGTCCGGGGAGAAAAACTTCACCCTGGACTACGTTGTTGTGGATGATTGAAGGAGCCATCAAGCCTTATGGTGATGACACAGTGGAACTCTCAATGAAAGCACCAATGTCAGTGTCAAAACCGGCGGATCTCAGGTAGGGGGTCCCAAACTGTGCGTCTAAGGCCAATGGTAACACGAGGTGGGGGACATAATGTTTACCCAGGTTCGGGCCCTCTCGATGGAGGTAATACCCTACTTCCTACTTGATTGATCTTGATGATATGAATATTACAAGAGTTGATCTACCACGAGATCGTAGATGCTAAACC
This sequence comes from Triticum dicoccoides, assembly GCF_002162155.2. Classification (NCBI taxonomy): domain Eukaryota; kingdom Viridiplantae; phylum Streptophyta; class Magnoliopsida; order Poales; family Poaceae; genus Triticum; species Triticum dicoccoides. Next base: position 654,911,946 of record NC_041383.1, on the reverse strand, counting down.
CTAGAAGCTAGCCTATGGTTATGATTGTTGTTGTTCTACGACTAAACCCTCCGGTTTATATAGACACTGGAGGGGGCTAGGGTTTACACAGAGTCAGTTACAGAGAAAGGAATCTTCATATCCGAATCGCCAAGCTTGCCTTCCACGCAAAGGAGAGTCCCATCTGGACAAGGGACGAAGTCTTCTATCTTGTATCTTCGTAGCCCAACAGTCCGGCATACGCCTATAGTCCAGCTGTCCGAGGACCCCTTAATCCAGGACTCCCTTAGTGGGAACAACAATAAGGGAAAAAGGATACCCGAGATGGAAACGGTATCCTTAAGGACAGATATATTCAACTTGTTCCCTGAGCAACCAAATCTCGAGGACGAGATTTCTTTAAGGGGGTAAGAGTTGTAACAGCCTGATTTTTGGCCCTTTCTTTTTCTTTTGATTTTCTCAGGTTTTTGCTTGAGTTTTCTTTTTCTGTGGCTTTGTGGTCTGGAAACTAAAGAAGATGACTTCTTCTTTGCTTCCAAAGTGGCTTGTCATTCCCAAATCCTTCCCTAGACCTTGTCATTTTAATCCTAGCCCAAACCCCAATATTCTCTTTATTGGGAATATTCCTTTTCTATTAAAGGAATAATCCTTTTTGCCCTAGGTTGTGAAGCAACCTATATTTCCCTCACTCCTAAAATGCCCAAATAATTCTCATAAATGTTTTGGGTCATATCTTGCTAAAATATGGCAAAACGTTTCATTTGCCATGTTTATCATCATGCTCAAATAATTCATTTCATATTCTGCCCTAAATGGCACATTGTGAAGCAAGTGCTATTTTCCTTTGCCCAATTGACCTAAAACTCCTTGGACACCTTTTGCTATCCATATGATTGCAACATGCCAAAATGCAACCTTATTTGCCTTGTAGTCACTTAATTATGATTTTCCAAAGTTTCTATCCAGAAAGAAGCTTTGTGAAGGAGGTACGAGCTAGGCATATCAAAATGAGTTACAATTTTGCCTGGCCCTTCATATCATCAAATAATAGCCTTACACCAAAGTAGAGATCATGTAATGCCTCCATGTGAGCTCATCTTCAATTCTTTGATTCTGTCCAAAATTTCAGTTTGTGAAGCAAGTGTATTTTCTCTTGCTCCATTATGGCTGCGAATTTTTCTAGGCCTTCTTTTATCCATATAACCCATCTCCACCAAATTGGGGCTCAGTACATCTAGCCATTTTCCCTCTAGAATTTTTGCAAGTTTCTGGTCAGTGAAAATGTTTGTGAAGGAAGTACCATTTTGGTTTATCCAATTAGTATGAAACCTTTTGAAACATCTTCATATGATCAAATAACTGTGCCTGGCCCAAGTTGAGCTTAAGTTGATACCCCATGTGAGAGCATCATCATGATCTTGATTCTGGACCCTTTTGGTCAATTGCAAAGCAACTATATTAATCTTTGGTCCATTTCTATCCAAAATCCCCAGGATTCTTGTCCTTCCGTAGTCAATCATCCCAGACAACACCATTTGACCCAATTAGTTCCCTGTTGAGCATAGTGGCTAGATAAAGTTTGATGCAGCAAACTTTAATCGATGCCTCACACCTATTCTTGGCTCCTTCTCTTGTTATTTAAATTTTGGGATGCCTTGGGGATCAAGGACTACACCGTAGAGATGAGTTGGCACCCAGGAGGCAGCCTGGACATGCTTTGTCCGTGGTGACCACGGGTAGGTAAGGCCAAATGCACGCTCTGGTGCCTTTGTCTCCTCCTCCCCGTCTGTGCACTCGTCCCCTCATGGTCTGCCCATGTTTAGCGTGTTTTCGACGTCATCGCCGTCCTCCTGGAGACATCTCCCCCTCCGGAAGCCTCCTCGCTGGCGCTCGTCATCACGCGCCCACGGGCAAACTGTTGCTGGCCGTCGTCTTCCTCCTGTGTCCTCTTCCTCCTCTTGTCCCCGAGCTCTGCCTCATCTCCATGACCTCTGCACCTCATCCGTGTCCTCCCTCGTCCCTTTCGGCACCCTCCCGTGACTGCTGCCGTCGCTAGAGCCTTGGCTAGATGTGCCCGACGGCACCCGAGCCCAACCGCCTTGCCCCGCCTATAAAGGGCCAGCCCCGAGCCCTCCCAAGCATCTCACTCGTCTCCCCCGCACTCCCAAAAGCCTCCCCAGGCTCTCAAACAAGCTCCAGGAGCACTCCTGCTCCACCATCGCCACCATGGCCGCCGCACGGCCTCGGCCTGAATTAGCCCAGCACCGAGCCTCCCTCTCCCCATAGCTCACACCACTAGAAGCCTCTCGCTCCGGCGACCCTCCCCGCCCTCTCTGCTTCCCGCCAGAGTGACTTAGGTCGCAATCCCCCAGGATCGGCCGCGCCGCCCAAGTCCTCTGTCTCCTCGAGCTGCCGTCGTCCTGCTCCTCCCCGGTGTTCTTGCTGCACCTGGACGGGCGCGTCACCTTCTTCCGAGTCCGCCGGTGACCTCGCCGTCGCCTGAGATGGCCGAAGCCGCCCGGGAGCCTCGTCGGAGTGCTCTGCCTTGTCGGCCTCTGTTCTTGTCGGGGAAAGGGGAGGGAGGAAGAAGGTAGAAGGAGGGAATAGAGAGAAAGCCCGCGGGATCCACCCATCAGCCACATGACGCTTGGCCCCGCCTCTGCCACATCACTTAAGTGGATACGTACTCCTGGAAATAGGTCTTCATTTTCTGTAACCGTACTTTCATTCTACTTCAGGCTGAATACGCTTTCTCTGTACTGGAGACATATCGCTCAAAAAGACGCTTTCCGTTTTCAGCTCAGGGGCCTGTTTGTAGAGTTATTTTTACAGATTGGCCCCTAAACTTCGTCGGGCTATAACTTTTTGCTCGAGACTCCGATTGAGGTGAAACCAACGCCCTCGTCTTTGTCTCATCGAGCCCATTCTGTTCCCGTCATTTTCAATATGGTTTGACATACTGGAAATTACCATTTTGCTCTTGCCCCTAATGAGCCCCCTCCGAGAGAGAACCCTTTTCGGTGATTCTTTCCGCGGCTTCACCGCACATCTCCCCGGAGTATTCCTCATCCCCAGGCAAGCCACAACACCCATTTGCATGATGGCTCTGCAGTAGACAGGGTTTTCAACTTGAACATTTAATAACTGTCTTTTTGTTTATCTGCAACTGTTCTCGTTGTTTCACTACTACTTATAGTGTCGTGGTCACCTTCGTGCTATGTTTTGACGCATCTGGTTAACTTGTGTTCTTGCTAGTATTACTTTAATATGTCATGCTTGCTAGTAGTACATGTTGGTGTTGGTTATGTTCTTCGGTGCATGAGTATCGTCTGTTACCTAGTACCGTGGTTATGCATGTTACTTTGCATCTAGCTGGTTCCATGATTACTTGGTAGGGTCATTGTTATATTCTGGCATGATATGTACTTCTGATGCTAGTGGTTATCCTATGCTTATGAGTAGTGTTATGCTTGTGATACTCGCCAGTACGCCATGCTCATCTAGATAAATGATTCACGGTTGTTATGCTTAAGATTTATGTTGCATCCATGCTTATGTTGATATCATGCTCATGCATTGTTGTTGCATCATGTTATTTTCGTACGACTCAGCTTATTGCATTCAAGTTTAACCGGACTTAATTGAACTTGAACAACTGTTGGTTGAGTCATGGTGCCTTTGAATCGAGCTAACCAGTGCAACCACATTTGCCTTTATCGGGGGACCTAACTGGGTTTATTGTCATGCCTCTCGCCGGTGCCTCCAACGAGGGAAGCATATGCGCGGGCGCTACCTTGGCCGAGTAGGACGACATAAGCCTTGTGTTCCCGAGTTGTTTTGCACGCTTAGTCCCTGTTTGGGACCATTTATTTTGCCACGACGGTGGCCGAAGATGCCTTTGGTAGGCATGGGGCCACCCATGACTTAGCCCTGAGATGGAGTTGGTCGGAGTGGCCGGGAGAGTGTCATGGCAGTAGATCGGTTTTGTCGGAATGCGGTTGGTCCCCCCGAATGGGAGTGCGAGGCCATGTGTTCTGTGGTGTGGGTACAGTGTGCTAACCTCTACAGAGTGTGTGTTAAATCTACCGATAGCCGTGCCGCGGATAAGGGCCCAGTTCGTAAGTAAGTCACACTATGGGTCAACAGTAATTATAATGATGTGCTTAATAACGACCCCGATTTGATGATGAAAGAAGTTGGGTGATATTTATGTGATCATGAGAGGATCACCGCAGTATCGAGGATACCGAGTTGTTGAATATTTGTGGTGTTATGCGAGAATCATGGATAAAGGTCAAGCTCCTTGTGGTCATGTAATGATTACTACAGTATTGGTTATACCATGCTTGATTTGATCCTGAGATGATCATGTGATGTCCGAGGATGGTAAGTGATGCATGTGATGGTTACGAGATAACCCAGGCTCAGTAAGTTGGTGCATGATAATGTCATCATGTTGCATGTCAGTATCATCATGTTTATATGTTCATGCCATGCTCATATTGTGCTAGCGGTATCATGTTGTTCATGCCATGTTGTTCTGATGATATCATGTTAATTCCTGCTTAACCTGTAATTGCCATGCTGTTGTTTGTCTTGAATGCTTTTGTTTATTGTGAGCTTGCACATTCAATGTACTGACCTGGCGTGTCATGCCAGTTTGCAGGTCATGCCGGATTTGATTGCTTGTTCGCCGTGGATTCTTTCTTTGCCAGCTAGGATAAGCATTCCTGCCAGAGTCCCTGCGGAGTGGAGTTCACCACCGTCGTTGTTGTTCCGCTGGTAGAAATTATTCTACTGCTTCATGTTGTTCTGTTGCTTGCCTAGAGCAACTGTGGTAGGTGTCAGTGTCAAAACCGGCGGATCTCGGGTAGGGGGTCCCAAACTGTGCGTCTAAGGCTAATGGTAACAGGAGACTGGGGACATGATGTTTACCCAGGTTTGGGCCCTCTCGATGGAGGTAATACCCTACTTCCTGCTTGATTGATCTTGATGATATGAGTATTACAAGAGTCGATCTATCACAAGATCATAGAGGCTAAACCCTAGAAGCTAGCCTATGATTATGATTTTCTTGTCCTACGGACTAAACCCTCCGGTTTATATAGACACCGGAGGGGGCTAGGGTTACACAGAGTCGGTTACAGAGAAGGAGATCTATAATCCGGATCGCCAAGCTTGCCTTCCACGCAAAGGAGAGTCCCATCCGGACACGGGACGAAGTCTTCAATCTTGTATCTTCATAGTCCAACAGTCCGGGCAAAGTATATAGTCCGGCTGTCCGGATACCTCCTTATCCAGGACTCCCTTAGTAGCCCCTGAACCAGGCTTCAATGACGATGAGTCCGGCGCGCAGATTGTCTTCGGCATTGCAAGGCGGGTTCCATCTCCGAATACTCCAAAGTAGTTTTCGAACACTTAAATTGTGTCCGGCTCTGCAAGACAAAATTCCACATACCACTATAGAGAGAACAATATTTCACAAATCTAAACTGCTGGCAACCCTTTAGAGCATGACAACACGCCATGGTCAGGTCATTATTCGAACCGTTGTTCACTACCAGCTCCCGCACATATTGCGAGGCGGTTTCCTTGGCATGTCTCATCACAGCAGAGATCGTGCCCCCTTAACGCGGGGTTCTCTTTAATATGGGCGTGGGTAACCCAACCGTACCACCAATCGCGGTGAGTGGGGAACGAACATGTTCCATTAGGCAAGCGGGGAGGCAAAAGGTTTCATCGCCCCTATAAAGGGGAAAAGCTTCTTCCTTTCTACCCACGCCTTCTTCTCCTTCTGCTCGTCCCTCTCTTTTCGCCCAAGCCCTAGCACCCAAGCATTCATCTTCCCATCAACAAAGGTTCTCCAAAAATGTCCGGATCCGGAGCAGGAGGCAAGTGGATGGCCTCCTCCGTCCAGGATAAGGATATTAAAAAACTGCGGGCGGCCGAGTATCTGGCCAAGAAAATTGGCCACCGTCTTTCGACGGCGGGACAGATTGTCCCTACTCCGGAGCCCCATGAGAGGGTCGTTTTCCTCCCCCATTTCGTCCGCAGGCTTGGGTTTCCCCTTCACCCTTTTGTTCGCGGCATCATGTATTACTACAAGATTGGTTTTCACGATCTATCCCCTAATTCCTCCCTCAACATCTCAACGTTTATTGACGTGTGCGAGGCCTTTCTCCGCATCTCGCCGCACTTCAGACTATGGCTGAAGATCTTCAATGTGAAGCCCAAGGTGGTGAACGGCAAACACGCCGAGTGCGGAGGTGCCATGGTGAGCATAATTCCCAAGGTCACATGGCCGACGGGTACTTTCAATGATTCCGTCAAGGAGTGGCAGCAGCAGTGGTTCTACATTACTGAGCCGCATGGCAAAAAATTGGCCGCTGCTCCTGAGTTTTGATATGGAACCCCTTTGCGGCTTACGTCCTGGTCCAAGAAGGGCGTGAACTGGTCGTCATCCGACGAACTGTCGATAATCCAGGCGCGCGTCAGAGGTATGGAAGACAGGGCCATCAAGCTTGTTAACGTAGTCCAGGTGATGCTGGTCCACCTGGTCCTTCCTTGTCAGCACAGAAGCTGTAATTTGTGGGAGTACGACCCGGCCGAGCACCAGATCCTGTGGGAGCTTTTCGGCTCCTCGCACAAGGTCATCTAGAAGGTGCTTTTTAAGTCCGGCAAACCGTGGCCGGACTTTGCCGTAGACCGCGGGTACCAACTATCCCGCCCCGCAAGTCTGGTAAGTCATCATTATGTCTTGGCCATCCGCAAGTTTTATTGGTATGTCCCGAGGGAGATGTTTTTAACATGCTTTTCCACGATTACCTCAGGGATGGATGAAGAAGGCGGGGCGGATTCATTGTCCGACTCTGCTGCCGGAAGAACCGGCAGGACCACTTCTGACGAAGATGCTGGTCCCAGCGCCTTATGAGGCACCGAAGAAGGAGGCCAACAAAAAGGCCAAGGAGACCAGGAGCGGCCTCCGTCGTCGCGGTGCCTTGGACATGAAGTCCGAAGACTCTAGTGGCCATCCCTCCTCCGA